>NC_073378.1:90070656-90365656 GCF_028641065.1 Leucoraja erinaceus
AGCCCTGCTTAGCTCTCCCTTGAAAGCATCCAGAGAACCTGCCTCCACCACCCTCCGAGGCAGAAAATTCCACAGACTCACTGTGAAAAAAAGTGTTTCCTCGTCTCCGTTCTAAATGGCTTACTCCTTATTCTTAAACTGTGGCCCCTGGTTCTGGACTCCCCCAACATAGGGAACATGATTCCTGCCTCTAGCATGTCCAAGCCCTTAACAATCTTATATGTTTCAATGAGATATCCTCTCATCCTTCTAAACTTCAGAGTGTACAAGCCCAGCTGCTCCATTCTCTCAGCATATGACAGTCCCGCCATCCCGGGAATTAACCTTGTAAACCTACACTGCACTCCCTCAATAGCAAGAATGTCCTTCCTCAAATTAGGGGACCAAAACTGCACACAATACTCCAGGTGTGGTCTCACTAGGGCTCTGTACAACTGCAGAAGGACCTCTTTACTCCTATATTCAATTTCTCTTGCTATAAAGGCCAACATGCCATTTACTTTCTTCACTGCCTGCTGTACCTGCATGCTTACTTTCATAGACTGATGTACAAGGACACTCAGATCCCATTGTACTTCCCCTTTTCCCATCTTGACGCCATTTAGATAGTAATCTGCCTTCCTGTTTATGCTACCAAAGTGGATAACCTCACATTTATCCGCATTAAACTTCATCTGCCATGCATCTGCCCACTCCCCCAACCTGTCCAAGTCACCCTGCATTCTCATAGCATCCTCCTCATAGTTCACACTGCCACCCAGCTTTGTGTCATCTGCAAATTTGCTAATGTTACTTTGAATCCCTTCATCCAAATCATTGATGTATATTGTAAATAGATGCGGTCCCAGCACAGAGCCTTGCGGTACCCCACTAGTCACTGCCAGCCATTCTGAAAGGGACCCGTTAATCCCTACTCTTTGTTTCCTGTCTGCCAACCACTTCTCTATCCATGTCAGCATTCTACCCCCAATACCATGTGCCCTAATTTTGCCCACTAATCTCCTACGTCGGACCTTATCAAAGGCTTTCTGAGTCCAGGTACACTACATCCACTGGCTCTCCCTTGTCCATTTTCCTAGTTACGTCTTCAAAAAATTCCAGAAGCTTAGTCAAGCATGATTTCCCCTTCGTAAATCCATGCTGACTCGGACCAATCTTGTTACTGCTATCCAAATGTGCGGCTATCTCATCTTATATAATTGACTAAAGCATCTTCCCCACCACCGATGTCAGGCTAACTGGTCTATAATTCCCTCTCTCTCCCACCTTTCTTAAAATAAGGGATAACACTGGCTACCCTCCAATCCACAGGAACTGATCTTGAGTCTATAGAACATTGGAAAATTATCACCAACGCCTCCACGATTTTTAGAGCCACTTCCTTAAGTACCCTGGGATGTAGACCATCAGGCCCTGGGGATTCATCAGCCTTCAGTCCTATCAGTCGATCCAACACTATTTCCAGCCTAATGTGGATTTCCTTCAGTTCCTCTGTCACCCCAGATCCTCTGGCCACTACAACATCAGGAAGATTGTTTGTGTCCTCCTTAGTGAAGACAGATCCAAAGTACCTGTTCAACTCATCTGCCATTTCCTTGTTCCCCATAATAAATTCACCTTTTTCGGTCTTCAAGGGTTAAACTTTGGTCTTAACTAATTTTTTCCTCTTCACATACCTAAAGAAGCTTTTACTATCCTGCTTTATATTCTTGGCTAGCTTACCTTCCGTACCTCATCTTTTGTTTTTTTGGTTATTTTCTGTTGTTCTTTAAACATTACCCAATCCTCTTGCTTCCCGCTCATCTTTACTACGTTGTACTTCTTCGCTTTAATTTATATACTGTCCCTGACGTCCCTTGTCAGTCATGGTCGTCCCTTTCTCCCCTCGAAATCTTTCTTCCTCCTAGGAATGAACTGATCCTGCACCTTCTGTATTATTCCTAGAAACACCTGCCATTATTGTTCCACTGTCATCCCTGCTAGTGTATCTTTCCTGTCAACTTTAGCCTGCTGCTCCCTAATGGCCCCATAGTCCCCATTATTCAACTGCAACACTGACACCTCCGATCTACTCTTCTCCCTCTTCAATTGTAGATTAAACCTGACCATGTTATGGTCACTGCCTCCTAATGGCTCATTAACCTCGAGGTCCTTTATCAAATCCGGATCATTACATAACACTAAATCCAGAATTGCCTTCTCCCTGGTAGGTTCTAATACAAGCTGTTCAAATAATCCATTACAAAGGCACTCTACAAAGTCCCTTTCTTGGGACCTGATTCTCCCAGTCTACCTGCATGTTGAAATCTCCCATAACAACCACAGCATTACTTTTACTACATGCCAATTCTAACTCCTGATTCAACGCGCCTTATGTTCAGGCTACTGTTTGAGGCCCTGTAGATTAGTCCCATAGGTTCTTTTTACCCTTACAATTCCTTAGTTCTATCCATACAGACTCCACATCTCCTGTTTCAATGTCACCCCTTGCAAGGGACTGAAATCTCGATCCTCACCAACAGAGCAACCCCACCCCCTCTGCCTACCTGTCTGTCTTTTTGATAGGAGGTATACCCTTGAATATTCAGTTCCCAGCCCTGGCCCTCTTGCACCCATGGCTCAGTAATTCCCACAACATCACACTTGCCAGTTTCTAACTGAGCTTCAAGCTCGTCCACTTTATTCTTTATATTTTGCGCATTCATATACCGTACTTTGACCTCCGTATTCACTTCCCCCCTCGCAATTGGCCCTGAACTTATTCTGTTGTCCATTCTCAAGCTTTCCTTTCCATTAATTCGAGAATCTTTTGTAATTTTTCCTGTAGCCACTTCTCCTTCAACTCCATCTTTATACTCACAATTTGTCAATCCGTCCCCCCCACTATTTAGTTAAAACCCACACGTGCAAAGCCCTAGCAAACTTGCCTGCCAGAATGTCGGTCCCCCTCCAGTTAAGGTGTAACCCGTCCCTTTTGTACAGGTCACCCCTACCCCAGAAGGGATCCCAGTGGTCTATAAACCTAAATCCTTGCTCCCTGCACCAGCCTCTCACTAGCATTATGGGGTATTGTGTTTTGATTGATGATGGAAAAAAAAAAAAATGAGGCTGTAACATAAGAAAATGTGGAAAAAGTGAAGGGGTCTGAATACTTTCTGAATGCACTGTTTGCATGCCTTGAAACTTGAAGTCTTTAACTCTTTACACCACTGACCTTTCAATGAAGGCAAGTTTGTGGAGCCTCGGCCTCCCTCTTCTAAAGTCAACTATCAGCTCATTGGCATTACTGACGTTCAATATAAGGTTGTTGTTCTGGGACCATTCACTCAGACAATCATTCTCCCTCCAGTACTCGGACTCATTATTGCCTGTAATTTGTCTAACAATGGTGGCGTCATTGGTAAACCTAAAGATGGAGTTGGAACTGTGACTGGGTGCACAGTTATGGTTATAGAGTGAATACACAGCATTTAGATGCCCCCGAGTTGAAGTTATCGAGGCAAAAGTGTTTTAATCAGTAGTGATTGAGGTTTGTTGATGAGGAAGTCGAGGATCCAGTTGCATAGGGTTGCGCAGAGACCCAATTTCCTGAGCTTGGTAACAAATTTGGTGGGAATATTGGTGTTGACTGCTGATCTGTAGTTGATGAGCAACCGTCTCATGTATGTGTTCGTATTGACCAAATGGTCTTCTGCGGAGTGCAAAGTCACCGAGATCCCCTGTTAATCTATTGCAGCAGTGGCAAATTGTAGTGGGTCCAGGTTCTTGATCTAGTAAGAGTTGAGGTGTGCCTCAATTCCATATCCATCATCTCTCACAGCACTTCATTGCCATGGACATTAGTTCCATTGGTAGGTAGTCACGTTAGATACAAGATACATTTATTTGTCACATGTGCCAGTTGGCACAGTGAAATGTGATCACCATACAGCCATACAATAAAAATAAAGAACACAACACACGATAGAGTTCAACATAAAACATCCCCACCCAGCAGAATCAAAAGTTTCCCACTGTGAGGGAAGGCACCAAAGTCAGTCATCTTCCTCTAATGTTCTTGATGTTCACCCGTGGTCAGGGCCTCCCCGAGCCCTCCGGAGTGGCCCGATGTTCAGGCCCGCTCGCCAGGGTGATGGAAGTCCGACGTCGGGACTGGAGGACCTCCTCAGCGGCCTGGACATCCGAGTCGGGCACCTCCTACCGGAGTCCGCTGCTCCCAAAGTCCGCAGGCCACGCTGGGCAGAGATGCAACGCTGGCGGGCCCTCGGGAAAGGGCCCCAGGACCGCGATTGTTCAGCGCCGCCCGCGCGCTGGAAGCTCTCCCAAACCACAGCTCAGCGATGTTGGAGCAGCGGCCCAACGCTCCGGAGCTCCAAACGGCAAACCAGGTAGGCATCGCCTGCTCCGCGGTGAATCCAGCGCTGCGCCGCCGCTGTTGAAGCTCTGGTCCAGACCCCGGTCCCCAGCAGGAGAGGCCATGCCAATCCAGTAGGCCGCGAGGGAGGGGGGGGGCGAGGACGCGACTCGGAGAATAGTCGCGTCCCCGTCAGGAAGCGACTGGTAGACTGGTTCCCCCTTACCCTACCCCCCTCCCCCACATAGAAAAGTTAAATATTCCACAAAACAAACTTTAAACTGACTAAAAATTAAAAAGATTGAAAAACAAACGGACTGTAGGCAGAGGCTGCCTTCAATGCGGTGCCCCTAGTGGCGAATATAGTTACCCTTCTTAGGGTACTGATGTCCTTTTTAAGTAGGTGGGAACCTCAGACCTCAGTAATGAGAGGTTGAAATTTTCCGCAAATATTCCAGACAATTGGTCCACGTAGGTTTTGATAACGCGACCAGGTAATCCATCAGGTGCAGACGTTTCCAAGCGGTCACTCTCATGAAGAATCTTCTGTCATTGGCCTCAGTGACTGAGATCACAATGCCATCGGAAGCTATGGGGACCAGGGAAGGCACATCCATGTTCCCATTTTCGAAGCATGAGTAAAACGCATTGAGCTCACCTGGGAGTGATGCCTCGCTGTCACTTGAGCTGCCACTTGGTTTCACCTTGTAGGAAGAGATGGCTTTCAAGCCCTGGCACAGCTAAAACGCTATCCTACGAGCTTCATATAGAAAGATAGAAAAATAGGTGCACGAGTATGCTAAGCAGCCCTTTGAGCCAGTACTGCCATTCAATATGATCATGGCTGAGTAAGACACAAGTCTTATGAGCAAGGCATTTTGTTGCACACTGGTGTATATAACAATCTGAATCTAACATAGAAACATAGAAATTAGGTGCAGGAGTAGGCCATTCGGCCCTTCGAGCCTGCACCGCCATTCAATATGATCATGGCTGATCATCCAACTCAGTATCCCGTACCTGCCTTCTCTCCATACCCTCCGATTCCCTTAGCCACAAGGGCCACATCTAACTCCCTCTTAAATATAGCCAATGAACTGGCCTCGACTACCCTCTGCGGCAGAGAGTTCCAGAGATTCACCACTCTCTGTGTGAAAAAAGTTCTTCTCATCTCGGTTTTAAAGGATTTCCCCCTTATCCTTAAGCTGTGACCCCTTGTCCTGGACTTCCCCAACATCGGGAGCAATCTTCCTGCATCTAGCCTGTCCAACCCCTTAAGAATTTTGTAAGTTTCTATAAGATCCCCTCTCAATCTCCTAAATTCTAGAGAGTATAAACCAAGTCTATCCAGTCTTTCTTCATAAGACAGTCCTGACATCCCAGGAATCAGTCTGGTGAACCTTCTCTGCACTCCCTCTATGGCAATAATGTCCTTCCTCTGATTTGGAGACCAAAACTGTACGCAATACTCCAGGTGTGGTCTCACCAAGACCCTGTACAACTGCAGTAGAACCTCCCTGCTCCTATACTCAAATCCTTTTGCTATGAAAGCTAACATACCATTCGCTTTCTTCACTGCCTGCTGCACCTGCATACCTACTTTCAATGACTGGTGTACCATGATACCCAGGTCTCGCTGCATCTCCCCTTTTCCTAGTCGGCCACCATTTAGATAATAGTCTGCTTTCCTGTTTTTGCCACCAAAATGGATAACCTCACATTTATGTGGGGACAGTGGGGAAAAGCTTGCAGACAAAGTCACACCTGGAATGAAATCCTATGGGCGTGGATACAGTGCCACAAAATTGTTACTGTCATAACATATATTTGTTAATGTCGTAACATATGTTAGTTAATGTTAATGAGCACATCAAGTCCCACCTCCCAAAAAATGCATCACCACAAATGTCACCCCCTCACTCACCTTCCAATAATCTTTATAAACCACAACTCATATTTAACATTCAATAACTTCACAATGCTTACACACTTATTATAATTTCCACCCACACACTTTGCACACATTACCAGTTATGTAACCTCAGCAGGCACATTAGCTATGCATGCTACAAGAGACTTGCTACATGTTTAATTAATTCTTGGCTCAGACAATGCACAACAAACAGGCTAGCAGGTACCAAATAGAGGTTTCTTATCGCTGGGTTATCTGCACGACTCGGTGGTTGACATAGGTGTGGCTGAGATAATTGAAGAAGAATATATTCTTATATGAAATTCAGCTTCTCACATTTTATTTAACACTCGTTCCACAATTTTACTCTGACTTACAGTTGGTGTAATTAACTAAGATGTGATACAAATGTGCACAACAAATTCAAAAATAAAATCAGCAGATAAATGGAACCTAAATAAGTAAAAGTGATTACCATGAATTACTATTGGTCTTTATAACTGCGTTACACTTGGTTCATTAACCCACTTAGACAATCCAAATACATTTCATTGTTGATAACAGCATAACAGACCGCAGCAGTAATTCAGGTTAATTGCAGGAGGTGAAATACTATTTATGTATTTATGTTTAGTATTACTGTGCTAGTGTATTCTCAATGGGTAGCAGGTACACTGTATGCAAGTGTGAATTTTGTGGAATTGTTACAATTCACAGTTAAAGTAGGTTAGTACTGTATTGCCCAACTGCTATATTTGTTTTTTTTCTAAATACAAAATAGCAAGCCATCTCCTTCCATGCTAATTAAGTAAAACAGCTCCAGATATATTCTACCTTCTCTGAAAAATGATATATTAGCATAAATACTTGGCAAACATTTTAATAGAATGGAAAATTGCTCTCACCACCCTTAGAGTTTTGCTCCATTTGGCAAACAAAATGCACTACACATTCCAAGTCAAGTCAAGTTTATTCGTCACATACACATACGAGATGTGCAGTGAAATGAAGTGGCAATGCTTGCGGATTGTGCAAAAAAACTACAAAACAGAATGGAACAGAATCACATATTCACACCACACAACAGTAAAGGGCCTGTCCCACGTACGAGTCCTTGGCACGCAAATTACGCGACCTCGTAGTCTCGTTGAGGCGCACGGGAATCGTATGGCAAGTTCCACTGAGATGCGCAGAGGGGTATGTAGTTGTGCGCGACATCGCGCTGAGGAATGGATTAAGTTTCGGTCAAGACCCTTCTTTCAGACTGAAGAAGGGTCTCGACCCGAAACATCATCCATTGCTTCTCTCCAGAGATGCTGCCGGTCCCGCTGACTTCCTCCGGCATTTTGTGTCCATCTTCAAATGACGTCCACACTCCAGACGGCTGTGCGTACGCATGAAATCGCGCGGGACCGTCGCGGCTCAACATGACCACAAGGTCACGTAATTTGCGTGCCAAGGACACGTAAGTGGGACAGGCCCTTAAATTGGTGCAGTAAAGTTAGTCCCTGGTGAGATAGTTTACAGTCCTAATGGCCTCTGGGAAGAAATTCCTTCTCATCCTCTCCGTTTTCACAGCAAGGCAACAGAGGTGTTTGCCTGACCGTTGCAGCTGGAACTGTCTGTTGCTGGGGTGGAAGGGGTCTCCCATGATCTTGTTGGCTCTGGAGTTGCACCTTCTGATGTATAGTTCCTGCAGGGGGGCGAGTGTAGTTCCCATAGTGTGTTCAGCCGAACGCACTACTCTCTGCAGAGCCTTCTTGTCCTGGGCAGAACAGTTCCCAAACCGAATTGTGGTGTTTCCGGCCAAGATGCTTTCCACAGCCGCTGAGTAGAAGCACTGGAGGATCCACAGAGACACTCTGAATTTCCACAATTGCCTGAGGTGGTAAAGGCGCCATGCCTTACTCACCAGTTCTGCAGCGTGTGATGTCCATGTCAGATCCTCTGCGATGTAGACTCCCAGGTATTTAAAGTAGTTCACCCTATCCACAGTATCCTCATTTATCTTCAATGGTGTGTACGTCCTCGGATGTTGTGCCCTCCTAAAGTCCACAATCAGCTCCTTAATTTCTTTGACATTCAAGACGAGGCTGTTGTCCTGACATCAGTGCCAGATCAGCCACCTCCTCCCGGTAGGCCTTCTCATCGTTATCGGAGATCAGGCCCACCTCCACAGTGTCATCAGCAAACTTGATTATAGAGTTGGAGCTGAACCTAGCCACACAGTCATGTGTGTACAGGGAGTACAGTAGGGGGCTGCGGACGCAGCCTTGGGGGATCCTGTGCTCAGGGTGAGGGACTTCAATGTATTTCCTCCCATCTTGACTACCTGGGGCCTAGCGGTGAGAAAGTCCAGGACCCAGGCACACAGGTGGGTGTTGAGCCCCAATTCCAGCAGCTTCTCAGCAGGTCTGGTGGGGACTATCGTGTTGAAGGCTGAACTGAAGTCTATGAACAGCATCCTCACATAGCCCCTCTTCTGAGTGTCAAGGTGAGAGAGAGCGGTGTGCATATCCTGGGAGACCGCATCGTCCATGAATCTGTTCGGACGGTAAGCGAATTGTAGCGGGTCCATGTTGCGAGGGAGGAAGGTGCAGATGTGTTTCTTGACCAGCCTCTCAAAGCATTTCATGACTACTGAGGTGAGGGCCACCGGACGGTAGTCATTCAGACAAGCTGGGGAGGCATTTTCTGGTACAGGTTCAATGATGGATCTTTTGAAGCAGGCAGGGCCAACGGACTTGGCCAGGGAGAGGTTGAATATTGTAGTGAGCACCGGAGCTAGCTGCGTAGCACAAGACTAAAGTACTCGCCCCGAGATGCCATCTGGGCCTACAGCATTCCTCGTGTTCACCCGTGTCAGAGCCCTCCTCACGTCGTGCTCGGACAACGAGAATGTGTGCCCAGCGATGGACCTCCCTTCAGCTTCGATAGCCAGCCCGCTGGCGGTGTTGTCGATAGCCGGCAGACCTGGGGTGATGTTGCCCGTCTCGAAATGAGCGTAGAAGGAGTTCAGGGTCATCAGCTAGGGAGGTGCCGGCACTTCCGGTTGAGGGGTGGGGCTGCTCCGGCAGTTGGTTACAGTCCGTAGCCCCTGCCACAGGCGTCTGGTGCCCTGCTGCTCCATCTGTGACTCTGTGAATCTTGTCTCTGTACCTCCTACCATCCATCTCAGAATTTTACCGATGGAGTACAATACACTAATGCCACAATTAATTCTTCGCAATTATTTTTTACATTTGTATGAGATTTTCAATAAAATGCACAGGATCAAAAAGTAATATGTAATTAGCAACACATAAGTGAGTAATATGACATCAATAACGTCATTGATAAATCTCCCAGATCAGATGTATCCGAGAACACCGTGGCCAACTAAAGAAAACATTTCAGATTCCCTGGCTGAGAGATATAAATCATCATTAGGCACGTGTGAGATGCTGGAAGACTGGCTAATGTTGTGCTTCTATTTAAGAAGGGATGCAAGAAAAAGCCTGTGAAATATAAACCAAGTTGTGATAGGCAACTTGCTGGAGAGAACCCTATGTGTCTTTTTACAATACTGCACACAAAAATGTGAAAAAGGGGGTCAAATTTCAAATTCCTTCAAAAAAGTTGACAAGCAATTTATTGGGTTCATGGCTAACACAGTATCAACAAAAAATATAGAAAATATAGCATATTGATGGCAAGTTTCCAAAAATGGCATCAGAATGCACAAATACATTTTTGGTAACGGCTGTTGCGTCGTGTCCACCAGTGACATGGTTGGCTCCGCTCCAAGCCACCAAGTTTTGTTCCGATTGGTGGAATATTACAAAAGTTATGAAGGTTTAAAAAATCGCGAGATCAGCAGATTGGTCTTCTTGCCTGTCGGTCACCATGAAGGTAATGCCCCTTCCGGCACCCGCTGGAGAATAAAGCCCTGGAGGCAGGGCTGAGTCCGTGAGCACGTCCAGAAGCCGCCACCACCGCCCGTCCACAAGCCCACACACCTCCCCTCTCCCACACCCACTGTAGATTGGCTATTGCATGTTAGCCAATCAGAATGCTTCATAGTAATAACCCCGCTTTAGTGCATGCTTTATAGTGTAAGAACCTGTTTATTATATTCAGTAGATGCAGCAGATTGAACGTACAATGTAGTGTATACCTGACACTGGAATGGCTATTAAAGATGTTTATACCTTTACCTGTGTGCAAGTCAGGTAATTACATAGTATCAGAAAAGTGGTTCTAACCCACTCCGCTGGTTTACTGCAATTTATTTTCTTTATCAGTTTTACTTTGCAATTATCAACGTTATGGCCAACTCCTGTCGAAAGCCGAGTCCCCTTGTGTTTGGCTCTGACATAGCCGAGCGATGGCGCATGTTTGAACGTGACTATGCTCACTATATCGTTTACCGGAATTACCCCGATGATCTGAAGGCATCGCTAGTGCTCAATCTAGCGGGTCCAGAGGCAATGATTCTTGTAGCCAACTTTGAGTTTGCCCCAGCTATCAACGACGCTAATGGCCAGGTCCTAGTGCCTGCAGAAACTATCGACAATCCAACCGTCTTACTCAGATAATTTAGAGAGCTGTATGACCTGCCCTCGAACCGCTTCCTTGAAAGAACAAGGTTTTCCGTCCGTCAACAGCAGGTCGACTAACCTGTCGAACACTTCATCAGTGACTTACGACATATGGCTACACGGTGCCGCTTCGGTGAGTTGACTAATGAGTTAGTACGAGATAAGATTGTGGGTGGAATGAGCGATCGCAAGCTAAGAGCCGAGCTACTTCGAAACGCCAAACTGACTTTAGAACAAACTATTCGTTCATGTCGCATGGTGGAGGTAGTCGCCCCGCTCGCAAACTTTGATCCTCCCAGCCCACAGCAGCAACACAACGTTAATCTTGCTAACTACTCTCCCCGTAACGTTTCAAATGTGCCTCCGAAAAGTCCTAATGTGCCTGCCACGAGATGCCCCAACTGCAACTATTTCCACTAAAGGGCGCCAGTTCTGCGTAGCCCATGGGAAATTTGTCACAACTGCAAAAAGCTTAATCACGCTGCGATGTGTTGTCGGTCTCGTGGGAATGCTATCTCAAGGACAAACCTGCACCTGCTACAACAAGAACTGTCTGACTGACTCCCAAAAACACAACGATGCTTCCCACGGGAATGATTCCGATAACACTGACAACGACTCTGCAGGACTTTCTCTCCTACGTTCCTCAGGCAAACTGCTGGACCCAGCAGTGACCATGGTGATAAACAACAAGGCCCTGACCGCCAAGGTCGACACGGGTGCAAAAGTCAACGTTATGTCATTAGGAGAATTCAATAAAATTCAATAAAATCAGGAGCACGGAGCAAATGAAAAAGGATTCCTCCACACTACATGCTTACGGAGGGGGAGTTTTACACCCAGTAGGGAAAGCTGACTTTAAGTGCACTGTCAATGAACAGACAAGAAACCTGCTGTTTTACATTGTTCAACCTAACTCTGAAACCCTGCTTGGCATCAATGCATGCCATGATCTAGGGCTGGTCTATTTTGGATGTGCTGTCCACAAACTCTGTTTGACAAAGGAGCCAACACAGCAGCTGCTGTCCCAGTAAAGACCTGTTTGACGACAAACTTGGCCAGCTGCCCACGACGTACAGGATCACCGTAGATCCTAGTTATACCAGTGGTCCATGCACCGCACCGAGTTCCTCATGCTATGCAGGAAAGAATACACACTGAACTAAAACGTATGGTCTCCATCGGAGTTATTGCTGAGGTCAGCGAACCCACTGATTGGGTCTCCACTATGGCCATAACCACCAAAAAAACAAAGAGGAGTTACGGGTCTGCATCAACCCCAAATACCTTAAAACAGCAATCAAGCGCCCGCACTACCCGATGAGAACCACAGAGAACGTGGCTGCACAGATTGGAAACGCACCGGTATTCTTGGTTCTTGATGCCAAAAGCTCTTTCTGGCAAATACCATTGGACCGTGCATCATCCGCGTTGACGACTTTTGCGACACCATTTGACCGTTACAGATTTATAAGAATGCCATTCGGCATCAACTCAGCCAACGAAGTTTTCCAACGCGCAATGGAAGTTATTTGCAGAATATCCATGTGCCATCATTGTTGATGACATCCTAGTCTACGGTTGTGACTTAGCCAAACATGACGCCAACCTGATGAAAGTACTAACCGTGCCAGAGACATTAACCTCAAACTCAACCCACTCAAGTGCAGATTCCAGGTTCCAGAAGTCACCTACGTCGGCCATGTGTTCACCAGCAATGGTTTAAAACCCGATCCGCTGAAGACTGCAGCCATCAAGGAACTGCCGACTCCCACCGACATTACCAGTTTGCAATGATTCCTCGGTATGGTGAACTGCCTGGGCAAATTTATTCCGAACTTCAGCGCTCTATCTGCCCCCCTGCGCAACTGACTCACAAGGGCACAGCATGGTCCTGGTACCCGCAACACCAACGTGTCTTTGAGGCACTCAAGCTCCAGCTTGCCAGCGCACCCACACTGGTGTATTTCAACCTCAAGCTGCCGATTACCATCACCTGTGATGCATCCCAGTATGGGCTAGGCGCAGCGTGCCTACAGACAACCACCGACGGCGATTTGATGTCCGTCTCCTATGCATCACAAACCCTAACGGATACTGAGCAACGCTATACTCAAATTGAAAAGGAGCTGCTCGCCGTAATTTTTGCCTGTTCGAAATTCAAGGACTTTATTTTTCGAAAAACCATCACTGTTGAGACTGACCACCAGCCACAATGCTGAACAAGCCCATCCACACTGCCCCGGCTCATCTACAATGCATGATGATGCAGCTGCAGCGTTTTGACTTCCGCATCGTATACAAGAAAGGCAAAGACATGCACATAGCAGACACGCTTTCCAGAGCCCCGCGCACTACCAGCTAACGCCACCCCATCGAACGTGACGAATTCTCAGTCCTGAAGGTCTCGTTTGTGCCCACTAATCGTCTACGTCACCTTGCCGAACACACAGCTGCGGACAAAACTTCACAACTGCTAACTACCGTCATAAAGAACGGATTGCCCCACAGTCAAACACCCCACTAGAAATACGATCCTACTTTCTGGTTGGTGACGAACTAGTCCTACAGGACGTGATAATCGTCAAAGGCCACAAGGCTGTCATCCCTCCCATTCTATGGGGTGAGTACTATGACGATATCCACAGAGGCCACCCCGGCATAGAGGCCACTCTAAAACGGGCCCAAAACATGTTCTACTGGCCTGGGATGACGAGGCTTATACGTGAAAAGATCGAATCGTGCACTATCTGCAACAGCCTGACACCACATCAGCAGAAGCAAGGCAAGGCAAGGCAACTTTATTTATATAGCACATTTCATACACGAGGCAGACTCAAAGTCCTTCACATAAAAACATGTCATACAATAAAATGAAATAATAAAATGAAATAAAATAGAAGAATTAAAAGAAAAGAAAAGCAAAATTAAAAATACATTATGAAAAGTACAAAAGTTAAAAGTGCAATGTAGTTAAGATTTAGCTGAAAGCTAAAGTAAACATAAACGTTTTCAGTCTTGTATTAAAAGTGGTCAAAGTTGAGGCAAGTCTTAAATCTTCAGGAAGTTTATTCCAGCTATTGTTGCATAGTAACTAAATCCTGCTTTCCCATGTTTTGTATTTACTCTGGGAATCACTAACAGATTGGTTTCAGAAGATCTTAGCAGTCTAGAAGGCTTATATAGTGGAAGCATGTCAGTGATATACTTTGGTCCTAAACCATGTAGTGATTTATAGGTGAGCAGCAGGATTTTGAAATCAATTCTCTGACATACAGGGAGCCAATGTAAGGATTTAAGAATTGGTGTAATGTGTTCAAATTTTTTGGTCTTTGTTAGAACTCTAGCAACAGCGTTCTGAACAAGCTGTAGCTGCCTGACAGTTTTTTTCGGAAGACCTGCAAGGAGACCGTTACAATAATCTAGCCTACTAGTAATAAAGGCATGTACAAGTTTTTCTAAGTCTTGAGCTGACACGAGTCCTCTTAATCTTGCTACGTTTTTGAGGTGATAGTAGGCCGATTTTGTTACTGATTTGATGTGACTGTCGAAATGTAAATCTGAATCCATAATAACCCCAAGATTTCTGGCTTTGTTTGAAGTTTTCAGGGACAGAGAGTGAAGGTGTTGGGTTACTTTAAGCCTTTCTTTTTTAGCACCAAAAACAATTATCTCCGTTTTGTCCTTATTTAGTTGATGGAAATTTTGGCACATCCAGTCTTTGACTTGCTCAATGCACTGGCACAGCAGATTTATGGGGCGATAGTCATTTGGTGATAGCGCTACATAGATTTGAGTGTCATCGGCATAGCAGTGGTGGTCAATATTATTATTTCGCATGATTTGCCCTAGTGGGAGCATGTAGATGTTGAATAAAAAGGGCCCTAAGATCGAACCTTGCGGGACTCCACACGTCACGTTGGTTGGTTCTGATACAAGTCGCCAATGGAAACAAAATAGTTCCTATGTTGTAGATATGACCTGAATCAACTTAAGACTGTGCCTGAAAGCCCCACCCATTTTTCCAACCTGTCCAAAAGTATTGAGTGATCAACAGTGTCGACTGCAGCACTGAGGTCTAATAGCATTAATATTGAAACTTTGCCAGAGTCTGTGTTAAGACGGATGTCGTTTACAACTTTAATAAAGGCGGTCTCAGTGCTATGAAGAGGTCGAAATCCTGACTGGAAGTTGTCGTAGCAGCCAGTTGAAGCCAGGAAGTGATTAAGTTGCTGGAGGACAACTTTCTCAATGATTTTACTTATGAAAGATAGGTTTGATATTGGTCTATAGTTGTTAATAATAGAGGCATCTAGGCTCCGCTTTTTTAAAAGAGGTTTAATAACTGCAGTTTTCAAGGCTTTTGGGAAATTGCCTGATTGAAGAGAGCTGGTAACTATTAGCAGGATGTCTATTGCTTGGCAGTCAAAAACATTCTTAAAGAAGTTGGTAGGTAAAGCATCAAGGCAGCAGGTGGATGGCCTTAGTTGTGTCACCGTTTCCACAAGAGTTTTAGAGTCTATGACATTAAAGCATGTCATCATTGCCACATTACTTTTGCCTAAACAGGGTGGAGATCCAACATTTTTGTTTGAAGCGGAGATATTGATGGCACGTCTGATGCCTTTAATTTTATCAGTATAAAAGAATGCAAACTCATTGCATTTCTGCGTGGAATGGAGTTCAGGTGGTATTTGTGTTGGGGGGTTGGTCAGTCTATCAACAGTTGCAAATAGGGTTTTTGCCTTATTAGTGTTGTTGCTAATGATATTGGAGAAAAATGTTTCTCAAGCACTTTTTAAGTCTAAATTGTAGGCACGGAGGCTCTCTTTATAGATGTCATGGTGAATATGAAGTTTTGTTTTCCGCTAGATGCGTTCAGCTTTCCGGCATTCTCTTTTCTGGGCTGTTACAAAAGCAGCTTTCTCCAGGGTGCCTTTTGCTTACCAGAAATCTTTTTAACCGTAACAGGTGCAATGACATTTATAACTTTCACAATTTTGGAATTAAAGTTATCTACAAGATCATCAGCAGAACATGGGTTTAGAGGTGGTAACAAGGAGATGGCATTTTTAAAGAGTACATTAGAATGTTCATTTATATACCGTTTTTTGACAGTATTTGATTTTGTCTGTATGTCGGGAATAAAAGATATATATGAAAGAAAACACAGAAGTGGTCAGACAATGAAGGATCAGTCACGAAAATATCAGAAACATTGAGACCCTTTGTGATAATCAAGTCCAGGGTGTGCCCCTTCAAATGAGTAGCCTCTTTCACATGTTGAGACAGTTCAAATGTGTCTAAAATAGTAAAAAAATATTTTGCACCCTTGTCATTCAGTATGAAAATTAAAATCACCAGTTATAACTAGACAGTCAAAGTCAGTGGAGATGCTAGACAATAATTCTGTAAAGTCATCGAAAAAATTTGCATGATATTTAGGTGGCCTGTAAATAATTAATAGGAGAACTCTGGGGGAACATTTCAATACAGCACAAAGGTATTCGAATGATGGAAAATCACCAAGTGACATCTGTTTCCCCTGAAATACATTTTAAAATATAGCAGCAACCCCTCCACCTCTTTTTCCAGATCTACATACATCAAAAAAGTTATAGTTGGGAGGAGCTGTCTCGATCAGAATGGTTGCACTGTTATTTTGTTCTAGCCATGTTTCAGTTAAAAACATAAAATCCAGTTCAGAGGTGGTAATAAAACCGTTGACTAAAAATGATTTGTTATTAAGAGACCCAACATTGAGTAGACCCATCCTGATGGTATTATTGATAGGTTTTATGGTTGGTTTCGGTTTGGAGGTAATAGGTATTAGGTTTGTTAGGTTAGCAGTGTGTCTAAGTTTCCCTTTGTTTCATATGGAAAATCAGAATGGGAGGAAACAGTGGAGCTGGTGTTGTTATGGCTATGGGAGAGATGAGGGTGGAGGTCATCGTCAATGGACAAGTGCAGAGGAGGGTGGTGGCCGTTCCTCTCCAAGCCAGCATCAGCAATGGGGGATGGGCGCGTCGATGGGGGGGGGGGTAAGGGCGCGTCGATGGGGATGGGTGGGTGGGGGGGCTGTTGTCTCTCCTCAAGGTCTGTGGTCTGACTGCGGCCTGTGTGCCAGACAGTGGCAGGGGGTAGATGTGGTGGGGGGGGGGGGGGGGGGGGGGGGGGCTATGTGGGGGGAGGAGGGGGGGGGGGGATCTGTGGTCTGACTGCGGCCTGTGTGCCAGACAGTGGCAGGGTAGATGTGTGTGTGTGGGGGGGGGGGCTATTGCCTCGCGTCTCTATCTGTGGTCTGACTGCGGCCTGTGTCAGACCGTGGCAGGGTAGATTTGTGGGAGAGCGAGAAGAGAAGATTGTCCCTTAACAGTCTTGAGCCGCAACTGTTTGGGTGTACACCATCTGCTCTGAAAAGATATTTGCGCCCCCACAACAAGTTAAAGTTGTCAATAAAGCTCCTTCCTCTTTCATTGCAGACTCTGGAAAGCCATGTATTCAGTGCAAGTAGCCGACTGAATGTGTTTATTCCCCTGTCAACTGCTGGTATGGGACCACTGATGAATGACTTAATGTCTAATTTGTCCAGTGGATCTAATAGTTCAGTAAAATCCTTCTTTAAAAGTTCTGACTGTTCTTTTCGAATGTCATTAAATCCTGCATGCACAATTACCTGTGGGATTTTGGGGTTTTCCAGTATAATTGTGGCTAGTTTCTGGTTGACATCACTAACCGTCACATCAGTGAAGCAGCACGTTTTGATCTTCTTACTGGTTATATCCTTTATGGCTGAATCTTCTACAATCAGAGTGTCTGGTTCATCCGCTTTCTGTGTGATGGGCCCTCTGTGTCTGCGCCGTCTGTCCGGACGCGCCCCGGGGCTTGAGGTGCCAGTGACGGACCCATGCGCAGCTCGCCTCCCTGGCGACGTGTTCATGGTCCGTCTCTGTCCGCGCCGTCTGTCCAGACGCATCTCGGGGCTCGCGGCAGCTTGCCTGCCTGGCGACGTGTTCCGTCTCCGTTTCTCATCACGTTTCTGCGGGCTGTCGTCCGTGGACTCTCGTAGTGGCAGGAACCTGTTTTACAGTGGCAGAGTTAGCTTCGGGGACGGGCTAATCCGGCTGGTACGTGCTACTTTAGCTTTGGGTATCCTAGCATTTGGCGTCGAGTGAACTTGTTGATTCACTGTGATTTTCCGTTTGGGCTTAGCGCCGACTTGGTGCCAGTAAGAGGCAGCTGGAACTGTCTCTCTCTTGTCCAGTTTCGGGAAGGATATAATGTAGCTTTCATCATCATCATTTAGTTGTGTGTTTGTCGGAGCTAGCTCAGCTAACTCACCCATCGGCACTGTATCCTGGAGGACGTGTTCATGGTCGGTCTCTGTCGTTGACTCTTGCAGTATTTTTAGTCCTTTGCATTTTTCTAATGCTGCTATCCTCGTTTCAAATATATCCAGTGTCTGCAGCAGTTTGGTGCAGTCTGTGCATTTCCCAGTCTCAGTGCCTTCATGCACGTCAGGACCTTCAGGATCTCTTTGACCTCTTCGGGTGGTGGCAGATGCAGCTGTATCAATAAACAGCACATCATCTTCCAGGTGATGATCATGGTTGGCAGAGGAACCAAACCGTTTGGTGTCATCACACTCTCCTTGTTCACTGTTCTCTTCTCCATCATCCTTCAGGATTTCTTCAGCACAAACATTTAATGACTGTGTCCGACCACCGCCGGCGTCCGGGCGAGTTTTCATCACTTCCTTGTCCCCCGCGGCCAAGTCGTCTTTTCCCCCAGTCGGCCTTGTCCAGCTGCGCTCCGTGGCGAGACGGGGCCGAGCCGGGCAGCAACGGCGGCCCGAAGTCGGCCTTGATCAGGGAGCGGCTCTGCGCCCGCTTCAGGCAGCGCTCGTACGCCTGTTGCTGGCACAGCAGGACGCGAGTGTACTCTTGCCTCCTGCCTCAGCCAGCTCCCTCCCTTCCGTGGTCCTCACTGGCCGCCGACATTTTTGAATGGCACGGGAAACACTACCTTGTTTTGGTGGACTCCTACTCGAGCTGGTTCGAAATTGACCTGCTTCCAATGATCACCTCCGAGACAGTGATCCAGAAACTATCAATCCACCTGTCCGTGCATGGGGCACCTGTCCGCCATCAAACTGACAATGGAAGGCAATTCGCCAGTCAGAAATTCAAGAACTTTGCAAAACGGTGGAATTTTCAACACGTCACCAGCAGCCCAGAATACCCACAGTCCAATGGACTTGCCGAGCGTGCTGTTCGGAGCGCTAAACAACTCGTGGGCGCTCCTACCTAGCAAAATCCAACTTCTACCTGGACCTACTCAACTTGCGGAACATTTCAAGGGACAGCATTCTCGGCTCCCCCGCCCAGCGGCTAATGTCTCGCCAGACGCGTCCACCACTGCCCGTCTCCCAGCAACAGCTGCAGCCGCAGGTCTGCCCTCCCACCGTGATTCAAAAGCAAGTGCAGTTTAAACGTGACAGCCAAAAGAGGTTTTACGACAAGACAAGCAAACCGCTTAAACCACTGCTACAAGGACAAGTGGTACGCCTACAAACCGACAGAGGACAAACCAAACTAGGGCACATTGATGGCCCCTCAAAGGAACCACGCTCCTACCTGGTCGAAGTGGATGGGGTCCTCTACAGACGCAACCGTCAACATCTTCGTCCAGTGAAGAAACCTCGTCCGGCGCCTGCGGGTCCTGATGCCCCCCCGTTCGTGTTTACACCGACGCCTGTTGCAGCCGTCCCACCACCTGTTGCGACTAAGACCACACACTCCCCGCGTCAGTCTGCCCCCGGTTCCCCCATGGCGACCTCTCCCCATAAGCCTAGGGTCACCAGCGGCATTACCAACCCCAGCCCCCATCTTTTCGGATAGAAAGGGGGATGAGGCGGCTCCCCTACCGCACGAGGACCGGGCCCTCAGCACACTGTTAAAGTGCCGTAGTTGCTTTTCATTTCTATGAGAAGAGATGTAGATTGGCTATTGCATGTTAGTCAATCAGAATGCTTCGTAGTAATAACCCCGCCTATTGCATGCTTTATAGTATAAGAACTAATTTATTATATTCAGTAGATGCAGCAGACTGAACGTACAATGTACTGCATACCTGACACTGGAATGTCTATTAAAGATGCTTATACCTTTATTTGTGTGCGAGTCAGGTAATTACACCCACCTACCCACACACCCCCCCCTGTCCTCCCCCCTCCCCCACACACCTCCCCTTCCTCCCCACACACCCCCTCCCCCATACCTCCCTCTCCCACACACGCACCCCCTCCCCCACACACCCCTTCTCAATGGGTTGCATTGGGGAAACAGGTGAGTGATGGAATATTATTGATCAGCAATGGATTTCCAGGTAATCAGTCTTAACTTAATTATTGGAGTGACAAGCCAGTGTTAACTACTTATGCCAGCCTTGCTGCTAATAAGTTCCAGAGCCAGGACTGACAGCTGATCTCAGACCTACTACTCTTAAAGGGGATGTGCAGGTCAGTCTTCAGAAGAAACAACACTCTACAAGCTGATGGATGATCAAGGAAGGAATCCAACTCCCCATTTCTCTAGTGGATGAAGTGAAGGGGAGAGAGATTCTTCACCCACAAGAAGGCACAAAACCATTTTTTAGGCTATTTAGTCAAGCACCAGTGAAAGTTGCAGTAGAAATCATTTGGAGAGTTAAGCTTCAAGGATCTGGATACAACACAGTAGGTTGATTAACCTCACCCAAGTGGTAATGGTCGATTATATATCCTCAGTTTTCTGCTCCAGCTAATGAATCATTAACCTCACACACATTGGGTTGACACGGCGATAGAGTTGCTATCTTACAGCACTAGAGACCTTGGTTCGATACTGATAATGGGTGCTGTCTGTACGGAGTTTGTACATACTCCATGTAACCATGTACATTTGTACATACTCCATGTAACCATGTACCCCGTAACCCATGTAACCAGGTTTTCTCTGGGTGCTCTGGTTTTCTCCCACAGGTTAATTGGCTTTTGTAAATTTTCCATAGTGTGTAGGGTAGAATAGTAATCGCTGGTTCGCAAGGACTCAGAAGGCCCAAGGGGATCCGATTCAGCATTGTATCTCTAAACTAAACTAAACTAAATCTTTCAATGCAATGCAACCCCATCACATTTCTTTTGCATGATTTAGACTTGGCCGTTTTATGTCTTAACACACCAGCAAACACTGGCCTTTATTCCAAAGCTCTCCGCTTTCACAACATTCCCAACCATGTTAGGCACAATGTACAGACTCTGCACTGCTTCTACTGCTGCACTGACAGATATCTCTTTCTCCTCTGAGATTATCTACTTTGGTGGCAAGAACAGGAAGGCAGATTATTAGCTGAATGGTGTCAGATTAGGTGAAAGGGAGGTGCTTGTACATCAGTTACTGAAAGTAAGCATGCAGGTACCTCAGGCAGTGAAGAAAGCTAATGGCATGTTGGCCTTCATTGTAAGAGGATTTTAGTTTAGGAGCAAGGAGGTCCTACTGCATTTGTACAGGGCCCTGGTGAGACCGCACCTGGAGCATTGTGTGCAATTTTGGTCTCCTCGTTTTAGGAAGGAAGTTATTGCTATTGAGGGAGTGCAGCGTAGGCTAACCAGGTTAATTCCCGGGATGGTGGGACTGACATATGATGAAAGAACGGGTCAACTGGGCTTATTTGCTGGAATTTAGAATGATGAGAGGGTATCTTATAGAAACATATAAAATTCTTAGAGGATTGGACAGGGTACATGCAGGAAAATGCCCCGAAGTTGGGGAATTCCAGAACCAGGGGTCACAGTTCAAGAATAAGTAGGTAATTTAGGACTGAGATTAGGAAAAACTTTTTCACCCAGAGAGTTGTGAATCTGGGGAATTCTCTGCCACAGAAGGCAGTGGAGGCCAATTCACTGGATTTTTCCAAGAAAGAGTTAGGTTTAGCTCTTAGGGCTAAGGGAATCAAGGGGTATGGGGAAAATGCCGGAACGGGGTACTGTTTTTGGATGATTAGCCATGATCATATTGAATGGCGGTGCTGGCTCGAAGGGCCGAATGGCCTACTCCTGCACCTATTTTCTATGTTTCTATGTGTCCTACACCAATCATAAGGTTACCTGCAATCGCTGATAGTAGCAGCAAACTTGGAGGGGGGAAGGAAAATCAAGTATTCCTGAAGCAGTTCAATTGTGTACTCACCATAGAACAGAAAATTGGAGCAGGAGTAGGTCACCAGGTCACCTAAAGCCTGCCCTACCATTCGATATAATCATGGCTGATCTATGATGACCTTAACTCTTCTTCCATGTCAGTACCCATAGACCTCAATTCTTCCACCTTCACTTTAAATATATCTAATTATCTCACATTTATCACCCTATGGTTGGAGAATTCCAGACATTTAATACCCTCTGAGAGGAGTAATTTCTATGCATTAACCTCACACACATTGGGGTGGCACAGTAGCGCAGCAGTAGAGTTGCTGCCTGACAGTGCCGGAGACCCAGGTTCGATCCTGACTTTGGGTGTTGTCTGTTCAGTTCAGTTTTACATGACTTGCCCTTATTTTGTAATTATGTGCCCTTGTTCATGACTCTCCTGCTAGTATTTAGACCCAGTGGCCAGAGCAGGTGGTTGGCACTAATACATTGACAACATTGCCTGTACCCAGTTGAAAAGCCCGCTGCCTCTGGGGGTTTGGAGAGATCATTGGAAGAGAGATCTGCCTCTGGGACAACTCGTGACCAACAGTTTAGTTCCCATGCAGAATATTGGGAGTTCAAGTCCAACCCCTGGGGCCCCTGTGTCACATTTAGTTCAGAGATACAGTGCCCTTCGGCCTACTGAGTCCGCAACGACCAGCGATCCCCCGTACACTATCTCACACGCGCTAGGGACAATTTATAAATACCAAGCCTATCAACCTACAGTTAGGGTTTGGGTTATCTCCCGCACTCCAAAGGCGCGCAGGTTTGTATAAACTGTCCCGAGCGTGTGTGGGATAGTGTGCGGGGGATTGCTGGTCACAGGCTGGGTCCACAAATGGAGGGCGTCGGGGAAAGTGGGGGGGGGGGAGGTTGGAGAAGGGAGGGAGAGGGGGATGTGAGGGGAGTGGAAAGTGGAGAAGGGGAAGTAGAGTGGAGAGAAGGGAGGAAGAGGGGGAAGGGGAGAGGGGAGTTCAGTCTGAAGCCATTCCTGTGAAAAGTTAGAGACGGTGATTGGATCTGGAAGCAGACCAATACATCTGTTAAACTGAACGACTCAAGACATCTTTTCATTTGCACAATTGATTTTAATGTATTAATTTTAATATATTGTTTAAAATCCATGCATTGAACAAATAATATTTTACAGCCCATCTGTGATCCCTAACCCTAACAAACCCCTAACCGGACGTCACCCGCAGAAGAGCATATGTCAGCGTGTATATCAATAGACAATAGGTGCAGTAGTAGGCCATTCGGCCCTTCGAGCCAGCACCGCCATTCAATGTGATCATGGCTGATCATCCCCAATCAGTATCCCGTTCCTGCCTTCTCCCCATATCCCCTGACTCCGTTATCTTTAAGAGCTCTATCTAGCTCTCTCTTGAAAGCATCCAGAGAACCTGCCTCCACCACCCTCCAAGGCAGAGAATGCCACAGACTCACAACTCTGTGAGAAAAAGTGTTTCCTCGTCTCCATTATAAATGGCATACTCCTTATTCTTAAACTGTGGCCCCTGGTTCTGGACCCCCCCCAACGTCTGGAACATGTTTCCTGCCTCTAGCGTGTCCAAACCCTTAACAATCTTATGTTTCAATAAGGTTCCCTCTCATCCTTCTAAACTCCAGAGTGTACAAGCCCAGCCGCTCCATTCTCTCAGCATATGACAGTCCTGCCATCTCGGGAATTAACCTTGTAAACCTACGCTGCACTCCCTCAATAGCAAGAATGTCCTTCCTCAAATTAATGGACCAAAACTACACATAATACTTCAGGTGTGGTCTCACTAGGGCTCTGTACAACTGCAGAAGGACCTCTTTGCTCCTATACTCGACCTCTTGTTATAAAGGCCAACATGCCATTCGCTTTCTTCCCTGCCTGCTGTACCTGCATGCTTACTTTCATAGATTGATGACCAAGGACCCCCAGATTCCCTTGTACTTCCCCTTTTCCCAACTTGACGCCATTTAGATAGTAATCTGCCTTCCTGTTTTTGATACCAAAGTGGATAACCTCACATTTATCCACATTAAACCTCATCTGCCATGCATCAGCCCACTCCCCCAACCTGTCCAAGTCACCCTGCATTCTCATAGCATCCTCCTCACAGTTCACACTGCCACCCAGCTTTGTGTCATCTGCAAATTTGCTAAGGTTACTTTGAATCCCTTCATCCAAATCATTGATGTATATTGTAAATAGCTGCGGTCCCAGCACCGAGCCTTGCGGTACCCCACTAGTTACTGTCTGCCATTCTGAAAGGGACCCGTTAATCCCTACTCTTTGTTTCCTGTCTGCCAACCAATATTCTAACCGTCAGCACTATACCCCCAATACCATGTGCCCCAATTTTGCCCACTAATCTCATATGTGGGACCTTATCAAATGCTTTCTGAAAGTCCAGGTACACTACATCCACTGGCTCTCCCATGTCCATTTTCCTTGTTACATCTTAGTCAAGCATGATTTTCCCTTCGTAAATCCATGCTGACTCGAACTGATCCTGTTACTCCTATCCAAATGTGCGGCTATTTCATCTTTTATAATTGACTCCAGCATCTTCCCCACCACCGATGTCAGTCTAACTGGTCTATAATTCCCTGTTTTCTCTCTCCTGCCTTTCTTAAAAAATGGGATAACATTAGCTACCCTCCAATCCACAGGAACTGATCCTAAATCTATAGAACATTGGAAAATTATCACCAATGCATCCACGATTTCTAGAGCCACTTCCTGGGATGAGGACTGGGATGCAGACCATCAGGCCCTGGGAATTTATCAGCCTTCAGTCCCATCAGTCTACCCAACACCATTTCCTGCCTAATGTGGATTTCCTTCAGTTCCTCTGTCACCCTAGAACCTCTGGCCACTACTATATCAGGAAGATTGTGTCCTCCTTAGTGAAGATGGATCCAATGTACCTGTTCAACTCATCTGCCATTTCCTTGTTCCCCATAATAAATTCACCTTTATCGGTCTTCAAGGGTCCAACTTAATTATTATAATTCTTAATTATTATTTTCCTCTTCACATACCTATAGAAGCTTTTACTATCCTCCTTTATAATCTTGGCTAGCTTACCTTTGTACCTCATCTTTTCTCCCCGTATTGTCTTTTTAGTTATCTTCTGTTGCTCTTTAAACATTACCCAATCCTCTTGCTTCCCGCTCATCTTTGCTACATCGTACTTCTTCTCATTTATTTTTATACTGTCCCTGACGTATCTTGTCAGCCACGGTCGCCCCTTATTCCCCTTGGAATCTTTCTTCCTCCTAGTAATGAACTGATCCTGCACCTTCTGTATTATTCCTAGAAATACCTGTCATTTTTGTTCCACTATCATCCCTGCTAGTGTATCTTTCCAGTCAACTTTGGCCAGCTCCTCCCTCATGGCCCCATAGTTCCCTTTATTCAACAGTAACACTGACACCTCCGAGCTACCCTTCTCCCTCTCCAATTGTAGATTAAACCTGACCATGTTATGGTCACTACCTCCTCATTAACCTCGAGGTCCTTTATCAATTCCGGTTCATTACATAACACTAAATCCAGAATTGCATTCTCCCTGGTAGGCTCCAATACAAGCTGCTCTAAGAATCCATCACAAAGGCACTCTACAAACTCCCTTTCTTGAGGTCCAGTACCAAACTGATTTTCCCAGTCTACCTGCATGTTGAAATCTCCCATAACAACCGCAGCATTACCTTTGCTACATGCCAATTATAACTCTTCATTTAACTTGCACCCTATGTCCAGACTACTGTTTGGGGGCCTGTAGATAAGTCCTATTAGGGTATTTTTACTCTTACAATTCCTTAGTTCTATCCATATTGACTCCACATCTCCTGTTTCAATGTCACCCCTTGCAAGGGACTGAATTTCATTCCTCACCAACAGAGCAACCCCACTCCCTCTGTCCACCTGCCTGCCTTTTCGATAGGAGGTATACCCTTGAATATTCAGTTGCCAGCCCTGGTCCTCTTGCAGCCATGTCTCTGTAATTCCCACATCATACTTGCCGATTTCTAACTGAGCCTCAAGCTCGTCCACTTTATTTCTTATACTTTGCGCATTCATATACAAGACTCCGTATTCACGTTCCCCTCGCAACGCTCGCAATTGGCCCTGACCTTACTCTTTTATCTCTTCTCGAACTTTCTTTCCCATTAATTCGAGAATCTTTTGTAATTTTTCCTGTACTCACTTCCCCTTTAACTCAATCTTTATACTCCCAATTTGTCAATTCCTCCCCCCCCCCACTATTTAGTTTACACCCACATGTGAAGTGCCTGCCAGAATATCGGTCCCCCTCCAGTAAAGATGCAAAAGCGGACGGCCTGGTGCAAACTGTACCGGCGTTTCTCAGAGTGCTCCTGCCTTATCCTTGTTCCCTGCCTTGCCCTGTGGAGTTGCTGCTTGTTTGTGAACCAGAGGCTCAGGCAGCGGATTGGCACTCGGCACCTCTGCAAATTGTTCTGTTGCTGTTACTACCTTATAGGGCCTGTCCCACTTTGCGATTTTTCCGGCAATTGCAGAGCGTCAGTGACCGTTTTACGGGCGTCAATCACTGACGCTCCGCAGTTGCCGAAAGAAAATCGCAAAGTGAGACAGGGCGCCTGCAAGATCTTTCTGCAGATCAATACTATGATCTTATACATCATTTGTACTGTCACAATTTTATCATTACCAATATATGTTCTGATTTTGCTGAAAAACATATTAATATTTTGTCACATTAAATCTTCAAGGAAGAAACAAAATTATTAGATTTGGGATGTTGGTACCTTTTAGCACTAGTTGAAAGTTTAGCAGCAGTTTTACTGGAAATCTTGGCATCCTTCTTCTTAGGCTGTGGTTGTTCCCTTTCTTGTTGCTGGTTACTCTCACGGTGATCCCCATCTGAGCTACCACTACTGGTACTCGGGCTGTCATCAGCCCTCTGTGACTCACTGGACATATTACTTGCTCTGGAAGTCAAAACAAATTGACATCAAAGTTAAATATAACCAGTTTCAATAAAAAAGCACATTTCATAAATCTTGAAACAATTTTAAAATCAAACATGTCAATTTCCAATGAAAGGCTTGAAATTTACAGCAGTTACAAAAATAACATTCGCCGAAAGTAAACAATGTTATGGCGACACCATCGCGTCTCCCAATGCCTGCTCTTCCAGTAGAGTATATTGACAATACAACAGCGTTAAGTTTGGGGGCGATGAGCAGTTGTTGGTCGTTGTTTCCCAAACCAAACATAAATATCAAGATTAAGTTGCACACAGCCATTTGACAGCCACGTCAGACACACTTGATGTGGAGACATAACCAATCTCCACGCCAGGCAGCTTCTCAGTCTTTATTACTGCGGGTGAATTAGTTTCCGTTTTGGAGGAGTCAGAGAGTGAAAATCGGTCAGTGGGCAGTGACTGATGAGTTAAAGGCCTTTATTGCTGCCACTCTTTCTCTCGCACACACGGGAATATCACACAAAGGCACACACCGTTCCTGCTCGCCTCCAACTTTCAGGCCGCTTTGAGAGGAGCCTGGGGGCGCTGCGGGGGAGGAAGGGAGCGGACGGGGCTTCACACTTTGCCTCCACTCGGTACAAAATAAACATTGATGTTACCTGAATGAATACCAGCCGGACAGCACGCTGCCCGTCTCGGAGTCACGTTGAAGAGGGGGGCGGGGAAGGGAAGGGGGGGGGGGGGTTAAAGAGAGCCGGCGGCAGAGTTGACCAGTGCGAGGATGGCTGGTTGGCCAGCGAGTCGTGCTGGGAACGGGCGAAGGGTGGGAAGGGAGGAAGGGCACGGGAACACACACACAGATGGGGCTGGGGCTGGGGCTGGGGCTGAAGCTGCCGCTGCTCCTCCTCCTCCTCCTCCTCCTCGCGCGCGCTCCCCAACTGAATCAGCGCCCTAGCAACACGTGGCCGCGCGAGCGCGCCCCCGCCCCTCGCGCCCCCGCTCCTCGCGCGCGACACTGACGAGCACGAGCAGGGGGCGGCGGGAAGAGACGGGCCCGCGTGCCGGCTCCAACCCCAACCGCCGATCAGGCCCGGCGGCGGCGGCGGCGGCGGGGAAGGGCAGAGAGGAGCCGGCACCAGCTAGACATCCATCCATCCACGTGTACCCGCACCCGGCATCACCGCCCGTCTGTCCAAAGCAAGTTTGAGTTGCACTTGGCAAGTAAGCGACTCTCGGAGAAGTGTCTTCTTCCATTCGTCTGACTTGTTTTTTAATGTCCCATTCGTCTGTCCTTGCTGCTCACTTTCGGTCTGGACGTGGCGGAGAGTTGATGGAAGTGGCCGTGGCTCCGAGACACAATGTTTGGGCAGAATGACCCAGGCTGGCACTTGCCTTAAGACTCACTGGGACGTTGCTGAGGATGCTAATGCAGCGGATAGGTTATTTGCCGGCTGGCCAGAGGAGCTCAGCTGATAATCGTTATTGACCAGATCTACGTGCCCAGTGGTATCAATATTGATTTCTCTACCTTCAAGTAACCCTTGAATACCCCCCTCTCCGTCCCTCGTCGTTGTACCAGTTTCACTGTAATCCTGGTGAGTTTCATTCTATAACTCTTACACCTATGTTTGCATATCTTTAATTCATTTATTCTATATCTCTCAACGACGTCTCTATCTCTCGTTTCCCTTTCCCCAGACTATTTGAAGGGTTTAGACCCGAAAGGTCACCTATTCCTTTTCTCCAGGGATGCTATCTGACCTGCCGAGTTACTCCAGCTTTTTGTGTTTATCTACGTGCAATTAAACTGTTTTTACATCAGAGACCGGTTCTGGTCTCTGACATTCTGCTTTTTGAACTGAACCTGTTACTTGGCCATCGACGACAACGCCAAACCTGTTTTGACAGGGTGTTTGGAAGGCGAGCCGCAACTGGGGTTGTGGTAATTAATGTGGAAATTTGTAACTAAGTGTCAAGGGCCATGCTTCAGCCGACTTATGAAATATAAGTTATCTTTGTAAACGTTTGGAATAATTGAAAATCATCAACAGATTTGTAATCTTGTGGGAAAAAAAGATTTCCAGTTTTCATTCCCCAAGCATATCTGTCAAACATGTCTGAGTACCTAATTACTTTTAAGGAACTAATATAATTACCATTCTGTTTCTCCCTTTCATTTCCAGACTTGTCCTTCAACTGTTCAAAAACTATAAATTATGTGGCCCCCATTGTTTCATAGTTACCATGAAGGTCCAGTCCTTTTACACCTCCATCCCTCGCCAGAAACGTATCACGGCCCTTTGGTCCCTTCTTGCACACACACCCAATCAGTATACCTCAACTAATACACTTTGCCTGACAGAACTTGTCCTCATCCTCACCAGCTTTGACTCCTCTCACATTTTGCAGGTTAAAGGTGTAGCTATAGGCCCCAGCCATGTCTGCCGTTTTTTTGTTTGCAGCAAACAGTCCTTGTTGCAAATGAACATTGGCACCATTCCCCAACTTTCTCCACCACATCAATGCCTGCATCGGGGCTGCTTCATGCATCTGTACAGAACTTGTTGATTTCATTAACTTTACCACTAACTTTCACCCTGCCCTCAATTTCACTTGGACTCTCTCTGACACCTCTCTCCCCTTTCTTGATCTAAATCACAAGGGACATACTATCGACTGACATCTACTACATATCCACTGACTCACAGTTATCCCCACCCGATAGTTGCTCCCACCCTACCTCTTGCAAAGACACCTTTCCCAAACGCTCAATTTTTCCATCAATGCCACATCTGTATCCAAGATGAGGCTTTCCACTTAAGGACATCGAGATGTCCTCTTTCTTTCATAAATGTGATTTTCCCCTGTTGTCATAGATGGATCCCTCACGTGTGCCTCCTCTGTCCCATACTTCTTCTCTTGCTTCTTCCCCCCCCCCCCCCCCCAAAACTGAACAAGGGTAGATTCTCCTGGGCCTCTCCTTTCACCCCACCAGCCTCCACATCTAACGCATCTTTCTCTGACATTCCTTAACCTTCAACCCGAATCTACCACCAGTCACATCATCCCAAACCCACCCCTTTCCACCTTATGTAGAGATCGTTCCCTCCACAACTCCTTGGCTTACTCATCCCTTCCCACACAAACCACCGTTTCCCCAGGTACTTTCCTGTGCAACTGCAGGAAATGTATCACGTGTCTGTATACCTCCTCCCTCCCATCCACCCAGGAACCCCAGTAGTACTTCCAGGTAAGTGCACCTCCAATAACCTCATCTACTCAATCCAGTGTTCCTGATGTGGCCTCCTTTACATCAGTGAGACCAAGCGTAGACTCGCATAAAATGTTAAACTCCTCTTTCCATTCCTATACTGACCTTCCTGTCCTGGACTTCCTCCGTTGCCAGAGTGAGACCACACAAAAACTAGAAAACACCACCTCGTATTCCGCTTGGGCAGCTTGCAACCAACGGTATGAACATTGAATTCTCCAATTTTGGGTAAATGACCCAAACCCCGCCACCTCTCTCTCATCTCCCCCCCCCCCCCCCCCCCCCCCCCCCTTTTTCCCCGTCTGTTCCCTGTGCCCCACCTGGCCACAAACCCATTTTCCTCTCCCCCTCTACTTGTACTCCTGTACTTGTTCACAATTTGCACTTGTTTTATCCGTATCTCGTACTTTTTTTATCTCTAGCCTTCGTTCAACCATCTGCCTATCAACACCCCACATGTATCCACCTATCACTTGCTAGGCTTTGTCTTTTCCCCTCATCTCTTCAAACTTTCTCCACCCTCCCCCACCCTACCACAATCTGTTTGAAGAAGGGTCCTGACCCGAAACATTGCCTACTCTAAAACGTCACAAGATGTTAAGACTTGAAGTTGTATGCAAATTCAGTCATATTGTCTTTTAAATATTATATTTACTGGTTTGGACTGTTTTAATTCTTTGTGGCCCAGGAGATTAAATTGTAAGGTTTTTGGCTCCTAATGACTAAATCCTATCTAAGTATTAGCTGCTTAAGGCACTCAAATAAATGGAAACATTGGTTTAAACTATGTGACCAAAGGAGATTCCGTGACATCAATCCAACTAAGCTTTAAAGTCTGGCTCAGGTCTTTTAAATCACATATTCATTACCATTTTAAGATTATCTTGTTTGGCACAAAGTAAACTTAGAACAAAGATGGTCTAAGGGGAATATCTTTCTGCCATAGTACTGTCACATAAAATATGGTCTATAATTTACTGTTGTAAAGTCTATGAAATATGGATTTCTGAGCAGTAATTTCAAGAGTATCTTTTGTCCATTTTTTTTTTAACATTGTTTCATTAACCATTTTCCAGTGTGAACATTATGCAATACCAAAACTTTATTATGGAGTATCACACATTGTTCTTTGACAATTAATTGCTTTTAGGTTCTATTGATACTCCACTTTACAAAAAGGTCCGGAAGGGGAAAGTAATTGTGGTCAGATGACATGAAAAAGACTCAAATTCTGGAGGCTCGTAACTCAGCTGCCCACATCTGGTTTTTATTCTTGTTTGGCCAGATGTGGTCAGAGAATCTCCCACCTCGACAACAGAGACACCTACGTGAGAATGCTGTTCATCGACTATAGCTCAGCATTTAAAACCGTTATCCCCTCAAAACTGATCACCAAACTTAGCAACCTGGGCATCGACCCCTCCCTCTGCAACTGGATACTGGACTTTCTAACTAACAGACCCCAGTCTGTTAGGTCAGACAAGCACACCTCTTCAACCCTCACCTTGAACACCGGCGTTCCACAGGGCCGTGTGCTGAGCCCCCTCCTCTACCCTCTTCACCGACTGCACACCTGTACATGGTACTAACACTATCATCAAGTATGCAGATGATACAATGGTGATTGGCCTCATCAGCGACAACGATGAGTCGGCCTATAGAGAGGAGGTCCAGCTCCTAGGAGCATGGTGCGCTGGTAACAACCTGGCCCTTTACTCCAAGAAGACCAAGGAGCTCATTGTGAACTACAGAAGGTCTAGGGGTGGCACACACACCCCCATCCATATTAACGGGACGGAGGTGGAACGTGTTTCCAGCTTCAGGTTTCTGGGGGTCAACATCTCTGATGACCTCTCTTAGACCAGCAATACCTCAACACTGGTCAAGAAGGCTCACAGCGTCACTTCTTCCTGAGGAGACTGATGAAGGTCCATCTGTCTCCTCAACTTCTACCGCTGCACCACCGAGAGCATCCTTACCAACTGTATCACAGTATGGTATGGCAACTGATCTGTCTCCGACCGGAAAGCACTGCAGAGGGTGGTCTTCTCTTCTTTTCGTGTCTTTGAAGCTGGTTGGTTATATGACAGTTTCCCATTCCTTCAGAAGGAGGGATACCCATGTCAGTAAGAGGGGGGTCGTCCTCAAGCCTTGTTGTCCATAGTTGGAGTCTGGTTTCTTCCCGTGATGCTATTAGGGGCTGGACAGGGCTGAGAAAGTTTCTCCTGGACTTCAGCCGTTGGGCCGGGGGTACACGTCCGTAGAGGAGGTGGCGTTCATCACTTGTGGCCTTAGTCATCTCTACTCGGCTGGCGACTTCCCGTCTCACATCGGCAGGGGCAATGCCAGCGAGGAGGTGCAGGTTGTTTATGTTGGTGGGCTTCAAGCAGCCAGTGATTGAGCGGCAGGTGTTATTCAACGCTGGGTCTAGTTTCTTGGCATGGGGATGATCTCTCCCAAATAGGACACGCATACTCCGCAGAGGAGTAGCACAGGGCCAGAGCAGTAGATCTTACTGTGTGTGCTGTGGCTCCCCATTTGGAGTTGGTCAGCTTCCGGAGGATGTTATTTCGGGAGTTAGCTTTCAGTTTGGTGATTTTGACGTGTTCCTTACAAGGAGAGAGTGCGATCCAGTGTTACACCGAGGTAGACAGGGTTGGTGCAGAGGGTGGTGAAAACTGCCCAACGTATCACTGGTTCTTCGCACCCTCCATTGAGTCTGTCCAGAGCAAGCGATGTCTGCGAAGGGCGCGCAGCATCGTCAAGGACTGCTCTCACCCTAGCCACCGACTGTTTACCCTCCTCCCATCCGGGAGGCGCTACAGGTCTCTCCGTTGCCGGTCCAGCAGGTTCAGGAACAGCATCTTGCTTGCGGCTGTTACACAACTTAACTTTGCCAGTCACCCCCCCCCCCCCGGACCCCCCCCCCCCCCACTCCTTCCCCCAGAAAAATTGCACTACTGCTACTGTATGTACATATATATATTTTACTGTTCCATTATTCTATGTTCGCTCTTCTGGGTGAGATGCTAACTGCATTTCGTTGTCTCTGTACTGTACACTGCACAATGACAATAAAGATTGAATCTGAATCTGATAATTTGTTTCAGTGGATTCTCAAATTACTCAAAAATTAACTTTGCAGTCTCCCAGTTATCTAACTTTGGCCACTTCTATCTTGTCTGAGACTGCCCCTCAGCAATATCATTCAAAACGACCACCTTTTTCAACCCCCACTCTCTCTCTGCTGCTGGGTTGCTCATTCAATATTACAAAGAGCAAACTTTACCTCTAGTTAACCATTAAATAGAATCAAATCCATTGTATTCATCCTCTTTTCCACAGCTCACTCTGTATTAATAATTCTGGTTATATACATAGAGAATTTAAATAAAAACATATTTTTAAAAGGATGTTTATGAAATGCAGATGTACTGTAAAAGAAGACCAACATTTCAACCTTTCCCGACTTTTACAGCATTATCAGGGACTGATGGTAAATTACCTTTTGAGGTTCCTGCAAAGGATATCCATGGGGGATAAATAATCTGGAGGGGGGGGGGGGGGGGTAAAAGACATGAATGAAGCAAGGGCTCTGCATCAGGGAGTGAGTTTGCAGTGCATTGAGCCACTTAGCTGTTTATCATTTGGGGGAGAGAGAGAAATTATGGTTGCGATTTCTCATTTGTTCAGCTGCATTACCGAATCTATGTTGCAACCACCACATTTGTCAAACAAGTTGGAAATGCAAACACTATTGTTAACTTGATATGCTATGCCTTTAAAATAATGTATTTTTAAAAACCAGAGTGACTTGATACTGCCTCAGCCTTCACCACAGTATTCACAGCTTGAGCAGTTCTGTTTGAATATGAGCTGAGTTCCTGACCTCATCTTCTTTCCACCACCACAACCGCCTATTTTCATCTTGTTAATTTAGTTTATTTCCACCCCAGCTTCAATTGGTTTACAGCTTAAATCCTTATCTGTGTTTTAGTTACTTCCTGCGGTAATCATTCAAGTTCCCTTCTTGAAGCCGTCTCATTGGAAAAATATAGCCCACCTTAAATACCACTGATATCCTAATTTGTGGCAGGTTCTGTCAGCCCATCACCTGTTTATTATTCACACACGACTATTGGTTTGCCAGTGCCTTAAGTAAATAATTTCATCTTTGTGGCCTCACTCCTTTACTTCTCCATAACCTTTTCCCATGATATAATCTGATGGCATTGTTTTCCTCAAGTTCTGGCTTGTGCTATAGGCCTCTCATCCTCCATATGACCTTTGATGGCTCTGTGCCTAGCTGTGAGCACTCTGCTCTGGAATTCCTCCCATAACCTCTTTCCCTCTTTTCAGATGCTTCTTAAAATACCTCTCTTAGAATAAGCGAGTCCGGTATTCCGAAAAACGCAAGGAATCATGTCAAAGGTCAAATGCTATAAAGAAAAATTGAAGGAAGCGCTGTACATACAGTGAGTATAGTTTGGGTCCGATTTTTTTTTTTCCCCCTTTTTTTCAAGCTTGTATTTGTCATGGCTGACTCAAATTACAAACAATGTGCTGACTGTATAAACTGTGTATACATTTTAATCTTTGGTCACGATTTACGTGTAAAAATATATTTAATCTGAGGAACGGAGGTGCCAGGTAGCGGGAGAGCAGGGTGTAACAGCGAGGGAGAGGGGGCAGATGCGAGTGGGAGACGGAGGGTGGTGGGGGATACTGGGCTGGTGGAGAGACATTCTTGGCAGCTGCACGCACAGATACCCGCGCCTCATCTGCAGCCAGGATCAAACCTAGGTCCCTGGCGCCGTAAGTGCTGCCAAACCGTCCGGACCGACAGGACATCGGCCCCAGCCAGCGCGGAGAAGAAGTGCCAACCCCAGCTCAACTCCGCCTCTCCTACTGGGCCAACCGACAGCCCGGACCGACGTCCCCAGCAGCCCCAGGCCACAGCCAGCGCGGAGAAGAAGCGCCAACTCCAGCTCAACTCCGCTCCAACTCCAAAGGCACCCGCTCCCCGATGGGCAGCTATGGAACAAGTGCCAATTCGCCCACGGCCTGGCCGAGCTGCGCTCCCTCAGCCACCACCCCAAGTACAAGTCGGAGCCATGCCGCACCTTCCACACCACCGGCTTCTGCCCCTTCGGTACCCGCTGCCACTTCATCCACAACCCCGAGGAGGAGCGAGGGCCTCTGCCTCGCCTGCGCTAGAGCTCCAGCCTGGGCTCGGCCTCCTCCGGCCCGGCGCTTGACTGGGCCACGCTGCGGGCGGCCATCAGCCCCGACCTGGAGTTGGAGCTAGCCCGGACTCTGGGGTTGGGGCTAGGCAAGGGAGGGGGAGGAGGTTGTTGCTGCCGCCAGCACCAGCAGCTCCAGCGGGTGCCCGGCCTGCCCAAGGCCGGCAGGAGCCCATCCGCAGACTCTCTGACCGGGACGACTCAAGTAGCAGCGGTTCCGAGTCGCCCGTCTTCGAGCAGGGCCGGCGGCTGCCCATCTTCAGTAGGATCTCGGTGTTAGACTGAGGGGAGGGGGGTGGAGGTGAGAAGAGAACTGAATCAGGGTGTTGCCTCTCCCAAGCTGGGCTGGGTGTCGTCTCACACAGGGTGTCACCTTCCCCTCCGGGTTTGTGGGGCCTGTTGTACCCTAGTGTGAAAGACTGGAGCAAGGGGCGGTGGCATCTTTCCCATTGAGAGAATGTAAAGGGCCTGTCCCACTTGTGCGCCCTTGGCTCGCAAATTACGCGACCTCATAGTCGCTTGAGGTGTATGGCCACGCGGGGCCGGTCCTACTTGGAAGTGCGGAGGGGTATGGAGCTGTGAGGGGCCGGTCCCGACGTCGCGCGGGGCTCCGAAATTCTTGCAGTGAACAAAATCTTTGCGCACCAACGGCCTGTCACGGAACTGACGGCCAAAGTGGGACAGGCCCAAGACCCTGGCACGACGCAAAGTCTCACCTTCAACAGCAGCAGAAGCAGGCAAACGATCGCCAATCTCGGCCTGGGGCTCACGGCCGTTGCGGTCCGGATCCGCCCCCACTTCTACTCCCAGAGCGGGGCCAAGAAAATTGAAGATAGACACAAGATGCAGGAGTAACTCAGCGTGACCGGCAGCAACTCTGGAGTGAAACAATGGGTGACGTTTCAGTTCAAGACCCTTATTTTCAGACTGAAGAAGAGTCTCGACACGAAACGTCACCCATTCCTTATCTCCAGAGATGCTGCCGGTCCCGCTGAGTTACTCCAGCTTTGTGTCCATCTTCAAATGACGTCACGCGCTCCAGACGGCTGTGCGTACGCATGTAATCATGCCCGACCGTCTCGGCCGAACGCGACCATGGTCGCGTAATTTGCGTGCCAAGGACACGCAAGTGGGACAGGCCCTTAAGTTCTTAACAGCCACTGGAAAAGGCACGAGGCGCAGAGACGGTCACCGGCCGGCCGGGGATCTGCCACCCCGGGAGCCAGAGCAGCACCAGCGCCTCCCCCCTGTGCCGGCTGCATGTCCGGGGCCGCCACCGGGAGTGATGGGCCACCCGGGAGGAGACGGGGGCGGCCCAGCAGCAACTCAACAGCGCTTGCAGCGCTGTGGAGCCAGGTCCGACCTCGGACGAAACGCAAACCTGTACACAATGCAGCGCCACCGTTGTCAAGAATGTTTATAGCGAGTGACCTATGACCTGGGCATGCCCAGTCGGAATACCAAACTCGCTTATTAGCCTTTGCACACCAACTTTTAATGGTTACTTATTTGCTTTGTCATGTTTTTTTCCACCTGATTATTCATTAACAACATTATTTCTTCAGTGGTATCACATGTGAATGTAAGATATGTGTTGTAATTGATCTGGTGCTTTTTACATTCATCTTTTTTTAACATCTGGACATTAATGTCTAACATTTATTGCTTGTCTAATTGCCCGTGAGAAGGTGGTGGTCAGCCACCGCCTTAAATTGCTGCAGTCCTGATGAAGATATTCCCATATTTGGGTAAGGAATTCCAGGAATTAAACTGAAAGACGTTGAAGGAAGTCTTTCATTTCCAAATCAGGATAGTGTGCACATAATGCAGAGGGTAACCTGCAGGTAGTGGCATTCCTGCAAAACTTCCTGATGGTGGAGGTTGTGGATTTGGGAAGTACTGTTACCTTGGCTTGGGCGATTAATTGGAGTACATTTTGGAGATGGGGCACATTTCAACCACTGTGTGTCAGTGGTCAAATTGGGGTGAGGTTTCATTTTTTTTTTTTAAATCGTGATTTTCATTGTGGGGGAGTGGGATAGGCTGGAGGTGAGGTGTGGGGGAGCAGAGGGTTAGAGGGAGAGGAGGGTCTAGTGAGAGAGGTGAGGGGGAGCATAGAGAGGTGAGTGGGGCATAGAGGGAGAGGAGGGTAATGGGGAGGTGAGGGAGAGTGGAGGAGTGGGCTGGGGGGAGGTGAGGAATGGGGGAGCAGGGAGATAGGGAGGGGATATGGGGAGGGAGTATGGGGGTAGGGGAAATGAGAGGTGAAGGAGGGAATGGCGAGAGGAGGAGAGGGGAAAGAAGTGGAAGGGGGAGGGAGTGCTGGGGATGAGGGGGAATGGGGGAGGTAGGAAGAGGGATGGTGAGGCGCAGTTGGGGGTGGGTTGCCGTGACAAAGGCCATGACCGTATTGGTGTGATTTCTGGAATTGCTTCTGCGCCACACCCCTATATTGTCAGTGCCGATGGCGGCACCTACAGGCGTAACAGACAACATATCCTGCTTGTGAACGAGCCAGTTCCTCCTCCGTTTTACCCAGACCATACTAGTGCACTTCCGTCTGTGTCTTGCGGCACTCTTCCGCCTCTACCAGCACAACAACCCACGTCTGCAATGGCTCCTCTGCCAGTGACGACGTCACCTGTGCCACAGTCTCCTGCTTCGTCTCCAGGAATGCTGGTTCAGTCTCCTTCACTTGTGCAGCCACCTGCTCTGTCCCCGGGGAGAAAGAACGGAGATGGTCTCTATCGTACACGTGCTGGTCGTGTTTGTAAGCCGGTTGTGAAGTACCCTGACTATGTTTGACTTTCCTCCAGTTTATTATCAATTGCTATGCATGCCTTACTTAGTTAATGGGTTTGTACTGTTGTTGATTCTTTAAGAGGGAGGATGTAGATCAGTGTTACTCGTGTTATGAGTCCTGCTTTTGTAGTTGCGTCCACTAGCTTTACAGTAACCCTCCCTGCGTGGTTCCTGCATTATTAGAAAAACGTGCTACCATGAAGTTACCTATGTTATGTCGTTAATAAAGTCTTTGGACCTTTATCATGGTGTAAGGCTTCAGTTATTTGGACAGCCGCAACACATCACACTGGCTGCCAAGCGGGGTTTCTGGTATCCTCAAACCTTTCACAGTAAGCACTGCAATGGCCCTCTATCTGGCATGACTACACTCAATAGTGGTGTAACTTGTGAGACCCGTTCACTTTCCAGCACACCTTCTGTCCCTTCAAATGTGATTGGTGTAACTTTGGAGATGTATGTTCTTAAACAGTGCAGGTAAACAAAATGGTTCCATGGTGTAATGGTTAGCACTCTGGACTCTGAATCCAGCGATCCGAGTTCAAATCTCGGTGGAACCTGTTCATTTTAAATGCATTTCGTTGTCTCTGTACTGTACACTGACAATGACAATGACAATTAAATTGAATCTGAATCTGAAAACTGCTGACATTGAATTCCTCTGTACTACCCTTAAGCAGTTGTTAATGCAAACACATGTACACCATGGTAGACACAAATGCTGGAGAAACACAGCGGGTGAGGCAGCATCTATGGAGCGAAGGAATATGTGACGTTTCGGGCCAAGACCTTTCTTCTGACTTGAAACGTCACCTATTCCTTTGCTCCATAGCTGCTGCCTCACCTGCTGAGTTTCTCCGACATTTTTGTCTACCTTTAATTTTTCGAACATCTGCAGTTCTTTCTTAAACCTTGAACAGCATGAACACTTGTGAATGATAGATTGTGGTATTAATAATTTAAATGTCTATACCACTATACCAATCAAAAACTTCTGCCACGAAAATAGTCTTCCGCAGGAAAACCCCTTCATCCTATGAACAGTGTATGCACAAAAATGTTGATATTGGATTTTTCAGGACAAACAATAAAACTATTCACCACTGACAAAGTACTAGAAATAATAGTCTTAATACCAGATGCTCTAAATTTACAAGGATCCAATGGCATGGAGTCCCCAAAAGGATGTGTACAGCTCATTATATCCAGCATATAACCTGGTGCTTGTGGCTGATTTTAATCAATAAAACTATAAACATTCTCAGATGCATGCAGTAGTTTCGGTGAACTAGTTTGCTACTTTCCAGACCGGCACTGGCATTTGAACGTACCATAATTCCTTCCTGTAGAAGTGAGTGTGTCATGAGTAAGGAGGCTATCTAAGACAGATAGGGCGATTGGAAATTGAAGACCGAGTGAGAGAGCAGCCATCTTACTGGAAAAATAAATCAACTTTAAAAATCGGCGGGAAAATGTAGAAACTAGTATTTTGCTTGGTCAGAGTGTTGTTGATTGAGGTGGAGGGACATAGATTGAAGCAGGAGTGCAATTGGCTGAGTAAGAGGCAGAGTAGCAAATATAAAGGCAAGGTACAACGGAGAGGCCTGTTGGGAGTGGCCATATTGAGGTGAAGTGCTGTGTTGAGAAAAAAATGCAACGAGGCTTTGGCTGAAGAGGCTTTGGTGAGAAACGCAGGTAGAGAAGAGTGCTGACCTGTCATGCCAGAGCAGTAACAAACGGGAAGTGGAAATACATGTTTGATACACATAAAGGAGGCATGCAGGAACCCTCAATGTTCTGCAGATGCATGATGTGGGATCTGGTGGACCTGTTGGTGGTTCCTGGTGACCGTATCTGCAGCAAGTGTCGGGTGATCGAAGATCTTGGACCACATTTGGAGAATTGTGAGCAGTTTGGGTATCATATCTGAGGAAGGATGTGCTAGCTTTGGAGAAGGTCCAGAGGAGGTTTTCCCCTGGGAGAATGATCCCAGGGATGACTGGGTTAACGTATGATGAGCGTTTAACGGCACTGGGCCGGTACTCGTTGGAGTTTAGAAGGATGACGAAGGACCTCATTGAAACTTACCAAAGTTGAAAGGCCTGTTTAGAGTGGATGCGGAGAGGATGTTTCCACTAGTGGTAGAGTCTCAAACCAGAGGGCATAATCTCAGAATAAAAAGACGTACCTTTAGAAAGCAAATGGAGAAATCTATTCTGTCAGAGGGTGGTGAATCTGTGAAATTTGTTGTCGCAGACGGCTATGGAAGCTGTCATTGGGTATTTTTAAGGCAGAGATTGATAGATACATGATTGGTAAAGGTGTCAAGGGTTATGGGGAGAAGGCAGGAGAATGGGGTTGTGAGAGAAAGATAGATCAGCCATGATTGAATGGCGGAGTAGACTCGATGGGCCGAATAGCCTACGTCTGCTCCAATGACATGAACATGAATTTATGAACCTTATTTATACATAAGGCACATGAACAGAGTTAACTTGTTCAAGGTACTCCAGAACTTCCATTCATGTAGAAACAGAAAAGAATAAAATTTTGCTTCATATCCATCAAGTATTGCTTTCACATCATGAAAGATAGTATGTCACTGTAGCCGGTATCTCAGTAACTTTGGAGGCTAATGGTGTAGTATGAATGTGATGGTGGTGATAAACATGAGTTCGGAAGAATGCAATTTAATTTTCTCATCACTACATCTTTCATATGGTCAATTATTTCTTTTGAAGTGACCTAAAAAGTTGTCAATGATTCTGTGTATTTATCACTTCTTGACAATTAGAAAGTAGCTTACTCGATCAAGTGGAAGAATTGCACCGTGTATAGAGCAATGACTCGTATAACTGTAAAATTTTAGGACAACATTCCACACTAAAAGATTTTTAGATGGAGAAATTGGGAGTAGGAGATAGTCTTTGCAGGAAGCAGGATGGGAAGAAGTGTAGTCAAGATAGTTGTGGTAATCAGCGGGTTTGTAATAGACGTCAGTCAATAGTCTATTCCTTGTGATGGAGACTGAGATCAAGAAAGGGGAGGTAAGTGTCGGAGATGGTCAAAGTAAATTTGAGTGCAGGATGAAAATTGGTGATTAAATGTATGATCCATGAGTTCTGCATGGATGCAGGAGGTAGCACAGTCATCAAGTCAAGAGTCGAGAGAGTCAAGAGAGTTTATTGATTTAGATTAGATTCGTTTATTGTCATTCAGACCTTTCGGTCTGAACGAAATTCTGTTTCCCTGCAGTCATACATATAATTAAAAAAATGACAAAAACACACAATCAACACAAATTTAACATCCACCACAGTGAGTTCACCAAACACCTCCTCACTGTGGTGGAAGGCAAAATCTTAAAGTCTCTGGCTCTTCATGTGTCATGTGTCCCTGATGAAATTCTTGCTTTGCTTCAGCACAACAGAACATAGTAGGCATGAATACAGAACAGATCAGTGTGTCCATTTACCATTATATAAATATATACACGCATGACTAAACAAATTTATGAAGTTCAAATAAACAGATAATGGGCTATTAATGTTCAGAGTTTCGTCCAAGCCGAGTTTAATAGCCTGATGGCTATGGGGAAGTAGCTATTCCTGAACCTGGTCGTTGAAATCTCCAGGCTCCTGTACCTTCTACCTGAAAGTAGCGGGGAGATGAGTGTGGGTCCTTGATGATGCTGCCAGCCTTTTTAAGGCAGCGACTGCGATAAATCCCCTCGATGGAAAGGAGGTCAGAGCCGATGATGGACTGGGCAGTGTTTACTACTTTTGTAGTCTTTTCCGCTCCTGGGCGCTCAAGTTGCTGAACCAAGACATGATGCAACTGGTCAGCATGCTCTCTACTGTGCGCCTGTAGAAGTTAGAGAGAGTCCTCCTTGACATAGCGACTCTCTGTCATCTTCTCAGGAAGTAGAGGCACTGATGTGCTTTCTTTATAATTGTATCAGTGTTCTCGGACCAGGAAAGATCTTCAGAGATATGCACGTCCAGGAATTTGAAGCTCTTGATCCTTTCAACCATCGATCCGTTGATATAAACGGGGCTGTGGGTCCCCATCCTACCCCTTCCAAAGTCCACAATCAGTTCCTTGGTTTTGCTGGTGTTGAGGGCCAGTTTATTGTGCTGGCACCATTTGGTCAGTCGGTTGATCTCTCTTCTATACTCTGACTCGTCCTCATCAGTGATACATCCCACAACAGTGGTGTCGTCAGCGAACTTGATGATGGAGTTCGCACTATCACTGGATACGCAGTCATGAGTATAGAGTGAGTACAGCAGGGGATGAGCACACAGCCTTGAGGTGCTCCCGTGCTGATTGTTATCGAGGCTGACACATTTCCACCAATACGAACAGTCTGTGGTCTGTGAATGAGGAAGTCGAGGATCTAATTGCAGAGGGATGCGCAGAGACCCAGTACCGAGGTTGGTAACCAGCTTGGAGGGGATGATTGTATTAAATGCCGAGCTGTAATCAATGAATAACAGCCTGACATATGAGTTTTTGTTGTCCAAGTGGTCCAGAGCGGAATGGAGAGTCAGCGAGATCGCATCCATCGTTGATCTGTTGTGGCGGTAGGCGAACTGCAGTGGGTCCAAGTTCTGTGTCGAGGTAGGAGTTGATTTGCGCCATGATCAACCTCTCAAAGCACTTCATCACCACCGACGTTAGTGCCACTGGTCGATAGTCATTGAGGCACGTCACCTTGTTCTTTTTGGGCACCGGTATAATTGATGTCAATGTAACGGAGATAGAGTTCGAGGATAGGGCCAGTCAGCGTACACCTGGAACAGGGATTGTTCAATAGGCAATAGGTGCAGTAGACCATTCGGCCCCTTGAGCCAGCACTGCCATTCAATGTGATCATAGCTGATCATCCCCAATCCTCAACGTACTCTACAAAGAGGCAGGCACAGCTGGGGCCCATGCATGTCCATAGCTACGCATTGGACTTGGAGGAACTGGGAGGAGTCAAAGGGGAAGTTGAGGATGAGGGCTGGTTCCGCTAGGCGGAGTAGAGTGTTAGTAGAGGGAAATTGGATGATTCTACGTTCGAGGAAGAAACTGAGGACGTTAAGGCTTTCCTGGTGGGGATGGAGGTGTAGAGTGACTGAACGTCCATTGTAAAGATGAGGGAGTGATGGCTCGGAAAGCAGGTCATTAAAGAGACGAAGGGCATGTGAGGTATCTTGGACATGTCGGGAGAGATTGGACTAGGGTGGATAGAATGGAGTCGAGGTACGTGGTAATCATTTCCCTGAGACAGGAGCAAGGAGACCGGTGGGCGGCGCGACTCTGATCAGCAGCGGCCTCTGCAGTCTGTCCGCGTTTTATTATTTTCTGTCTGTGTTTAAATGTAGTTTTTGTTATTTTTTGTTGGGGTGTGTGTGTGTGGGAGGGGGGGGGGGGAAACTTTTTTAAATCTCTCCCTGCACTGGAGACCCGACCTTTTCTCGTCGGGTTTCCGTTGTCGTTGGGGCCGCAACGAGGAGCGGCCTCCAACAGGAAGAAGCCGGGGACTCTGGTGCTACGACTCACCGTCGCCGTCGCGGGGCTGGCCGAGTCCGGAGCGGGTGGAGCGGTGGAGGAGCGCTGCTGCTGCTGCTGCTGCTGCTACCGGAGAGTCGGAGGCTCCAACGGCAGGTCTGTGGACGGCGGCACCGGGAGCCCGCGGTTCCCTGGAGGGAGACCGCTTTTCAGGGCTCTCGCAACGGCGACTTCCCCCGCCCGAGTTGCGGGGTTGAAGAGCTCCTGGAGCGGGGCCTAACATCACTGCCCCGCGCGGCTTGGAATGGCCGCGGGACTCTGCGAGCGCACGCCGGGGGCTCCAACACCAAGACCCAGTGTGCGACCTCGCACCACCCGGCGTGGCTTTAATGGCCGTGGGACAATCGCCATCGCCAGCCGGGGGCTTTGACTTTGACTCTGACATCGGGGGGGGGGGGGGGAGAGTGCAGTGGAGAGATAAGTTTATTAGGCCTTCCATCACAGCGATGTGATGGATGTTTATGTAAATTATGTTGTGTCTTGGGTCTATGTGTTTGTAATGTATGGCTGCAGAAACGGCATTTCGTTTGGACCTCAAGGGGTCCAAATGACAATTAAATGTATCTTGTATCTTGTATCTTCAGAAACGATAGGTCTGCCAGGGCAGTTGTGTTTGTGGACATGGTGGATCGGATTCCAACATTGGAGGTGATATCTGCCAAGTGTGGCCTGGAAAAGTTCTTGTAATATTTCTTAAATTTCAGTGCATTTTTCCAATTCAATGTATATGCTCCACTCATTAAAAAAATGAACAAATGAATTTGTGTTAATGGCAATTGAAAACAGATTTAAAACTGCTGCACTTCTTGGCAGATTTAATTAAAAAAATTGCACCCAGATTGCTGATTTTAACCACGGTTGATTGTTTTGATTTATTTATTCATTCTTGGGAATGTTTAACAAGAGTCCGAGCCAAGCATTTAATAAATGACTACAGGATCGAAATTCTCAAGCTGTTATGAACAACCTTTACTTGACCCGAGATAACAATAACTTAATATAACAGCTGACACTGCAACTTCTAATACTCTTTTTCACTCTAAATTACAAGCTTTCCCCAATGTATTCAAGCTACCTGAATCCAGATGTCAACATCTTGTGACTGACCAGGTCACACTTTGCTAAATGCATTTTAGTCTTGGTGGTTAAACTGTTGATGCCGTCTGGTTGCTCACCAGTTACCTATCTCTGACTACAATGTTTTTGTGGCCGTGGATGTGCTTTTTTGGGGGCAAACATTGTTCCTCAGTTTCTCGTTGTCCTTCACTCAGTTTAGATTTATTTGCAGTTATTGTTCGCATTACACCTTTTGACATAGGCCACAAACTTGCTCATTCAATTTGAAGGGGTCAGACAGCCCAAAGCAGACAATTTAATTCTCGTTTATCTTGTGACAGCCTTGCATTTGTTACTACCGTTTTCAATAGCTGATTGATCTACAATTAAGTTAGACCATGTAATGCTATTTTTGTTTAAAAACTGATTTACTTATTACTAAGCCACTTCAGTACTTACAATATGCTAAAATAAGATGTTTGGTCAGCTTTTTCTATCTGCAGGCTACAAATCTCCTTTTTTAACATAAGGCTGTCTGACTCCTTTAAAGTTGGTATTGTCAAATCCATACGGTGCTGGTTCAAACACATATGGATTGCTGTCAAGGAATCTACAGCATCCATTTTTTAGGTATGTTCCTTGTTTAGTTATTGCACTAAACCACTGAATTTTCTGCCCCCCCCCCCGCTGCAATCGGAATCTGAAGCCTCTCAAAACTGGAATTTAACACGGCTTTAACATGTTATTCATGCAGAAAGGCATCACTTATTCATTGTCAGTTTTCTCTATGCCACGCACAATCTCACAACCAAAAAGACTGGAGAATATTAGTTTTCAGATCCATCCCATATTTACCCTTTGAATCAATTGGATAGAAAGTTTCTAGAGCATCTCAAAACTGGCATACAACATGGCTTTATCATGATATACATGAAGACTCCCCTTGTTCTCGTCCATTATTCTCTATGCTGCTGTTCAGAAGGTTAGATTAAATGGGATTAGGATGAACTGGCCAACTAGATATAAAATCAAATGAAGACTGGAGGACCAATTTGTTAAAGACGTGCCAAGGTCTACTGGAGATCCCAGTTGCAAGCTATTTTTACTTCCTTTCCCATTCCAATTCCAACCTTTCTGACCCAGACTTCCTATACTGCCAGCAAGGCCACATGCAATTCGGTAAAACAACCTGGTATTCTGCTTGGATACCCCAATGGTCAGAACATTGAAGTCTCTATTTCAAGTAAAAAACCCCAACCAACCAAGTATGCACAAAATTCCCCTTTTGCTGTCACCCTGGTTCTTTCTCTTCCTTTAATTCATCTCCCACTATTCCCCACTTCCCCACTTCCCTTTGCTTCCTTCCTCCCTGACCCCTTCCACCCATATCCCTCAGTGTAGCTTTATATTTCACGCATCTTCTTTCATTATTTGATATCCTTTTGCTTTTGTCACTAACTCCATCCATCTGCCAATCATCCCAGTATTAATCTATCACCTCATCTGTATCCATCTATCACTTGCCATGCTTCACCCTACCCCCTACCTCTTTGTCAGCTTTCTGACCTGTAATTCCATCCGTTTCTAAAGGATTCCCGACCCAAAACGGCGGTGCCTGCTGATTTCCCTCTGCAGATGTTGCCAGACCCACTGGGTTCCTCTGGGACTTGGCTTTTGTTCAAGATTTCAGCATCAGCAGCCTCTTGTCTTCTGGATACAACGTTACCTGCTGGAGTGAGGATACAATATTGGCTTGGTGGAAGGTGGTAATGGATCGGTGTTTTCAATTTGGAGGTCTGTAGCCAGGTATGTGCTACAGGAATTGGTGCTGGTTCTCTGTTGTTTGCCACATATATTAAATAATTGGATGAGATTATAGGTGGCATGATTAGTTTGTGGATGACACCAACTTTTGTGGCGTTGTGAAGGTTGTCTACAGCAGGATCTAGATGAAGTGGGAAAATTTGCAATGGAATGCCGGAAGGAATTTAACTCAGACACATGGAAAGGATGCATTTTGGTAAGTTAAATCAGGCCAGGACATATCCAGTGAAAAGCAAGTCCTGTGGAATGTTATTAGATCAAAGAGATCTTTGGGTGCAAGAACAAGATAGTTCCCTGAAAGTGGTGACACAAATAGATAAGATGGTCAAGGAAGCATACGTCATATTTGCCTTCATCAGCTGTGGAATGGAGTATAAGTGTTGGTTTGTCATGTTGCAGGTGTGCAAGACATTGGTGAGATTACACCTGGAATACCGTGTGCGATTCGAGTTGCTATACTATTAAATGTATGTGATTAAGCTGATCAGGATGTATAAATATTCCCAAATATGCTGCCAGAACTGGAGGACTTAACATATGGAGAGACTGGATAGGCTGTGAGTATTTTCCCTGGGGCAAAGGCTGCAGGGTGACTATATAGATGTTTATAAAGTATAGAGGGGCACAGATGAGGCAGATGGTCAGGTTGAGAAAGTCTAAAACTAGAAACTATAGCTTTACGATGAATGGGGAAAGATTTAAAGTGGATTGAGCCACAACTTGTTCGCCTACAGAGCCAACCGATCCACAGAGGACGCAGTCTCAACAACACTGAACCTCGTATTGTCACATCTCGATCGGAAAAATACCTATGCCAGGATCCTCTTCATAGACTTCAGCTCTGCTTTCAATACAATCATTCCGCAGCAGCTGGTGGAGAAGTTGGAGCTATTGGGGGTTGATGCTGGCACATGCAACTGGGTCCTGAACTTTCTGTCGCAACGGCAGCAGACAGTCAGGGTGGGCAGTAGAACATCAAAAACCATAGCCGTGAGCACTGGCTCACCCCAAGGCTGTGTCCTAAGCCCACTGCTGTTTAGTCTGCTGACACACGACTGTACTGCCAGACTCAATAACAACTTCATCAACAAGTTCGCTGATGACACAACAGTGGTGGGTCTCATCAGTGACAATGATGAATCGGCGTACAGGATGGAGGTGGAGCTGCTCACAGGTTGGTGCAAATCCCACAACCTCATTCTTAACGTGGGAAAAACTAAGGAGATGGTGGTTGACTTCAGGAGGGCGGGGAAACAACACCATACACCTCTGCACATCGACGGCGCTGATGTGGAAAGGGTCAGCAGCATGAAGTTCCTAGGACTACATCTGTCTGATGACCTGACGTCCACGGCCAACACCACAGCTCTGGTCAAGAGCGCCCAGCAGCGACTACACCCTCTCCGAAGACTACGTAAAGCAGGCCTCCCCACTACACACCTACGGACTTTTTATAGGGGGACTGTCGAGAGCACATTGACCTACGGCATCACTTCCTGGTTCGGGAGCTGCAAGGCGTACGAACGGCACCAACTAGACAGGATAGTGAAGACCGCCAGCAGGATTATTGGTGCTCCACTCCCCTTCCTGCTGGACATATACAGGAAGAGATGTATCAGCAGAGCCATCTCCATCATCAAAGACCCTTACCACCCATCGCATGACATTTTCTCCATCCTGCCATCTGGGAAGAGGTACAGGAGCATTAGCTGCAAAACCAGCAGGATGCTCCTCAGCTTCTTCCCACAGGCTATAAGACTGCTAAATGGACTTTGCCCCCTGCCAAGTATCGCGCACAAACCCCCAACCTGGACACACTGCAGCAGAGCCACTGTTGTGCCGCTGCCGGTCGGAACGCCTGTTGAATGTTTAGTAGAGTGTTAAATTTGTTCATGATACATGTATTTTTTATTTCTATTTATTTTTCATGCACACTGAATGGACACTGGTTGAGCAACGTTTTTTTGTTTCCTCTGGGTATGCGAATACTCAGGAAATGATAATAAAGATATACAATACAATACAATACAACCTTTTCCACACCAAGTGTGGTGGGTAAATGGTTATTGATCTGACAGAGAAAATAGTAGAGTGGGTACAAGTAAAATGTTTAAATTACATTTGGACAGGTACATGGAGAGGAAAGATGTAGGATATGGGCCAAAAGCAGGCAAAGTGATGAACTTGGGCAGCATGGACGAATTGGGCCCGGAGGCTGTGTCTGTGCTGTATAACTCCAGCATCTGCAGTTTTATTGGATTCCTGCTCTAACACATTCCTGCCCAATGCATCCAAAATAACTCCAATATCAGTTATTGCAGAGGCTACCCAGGTTCTGTACCCAATCTCTAATATTACATGTGTTCTACCTCTTAAACAGTTAATCATTTAAAAAAAAAAACGGAATTCTGCATGATCTTAGTTTCCAGAGACATTTATCTATTCCCAACTACAGGCTGAAACAATTTACCTCATTATTTGATAGGATCCAAATTGGGTTTGATTGAGGGAGAGCCATCCAATGGCATTTGCTTTGTAACAAGCAGATGATGGAAAAACAGGACTTTAGTCCATATACATTATTATAGAATATCACAGAAAGGATTGTGACCTACTTTATAAAAAACAATCTTAAGACAAACCAATGTGCAAAGAACCCTCCTGCGAATCACGGAACACACAAAAGTGAAAAACTGATTGTGCATGTTTTTTCCTTAAGGACATAGCACCATGTCAGACATGTTCTTACACCAGTGATCCTCGAGCTCCAGATCAGGATTCATAATCAGTGGTCACATCCCATCTTGAAGACTGCGGATGATGGAATCCGGAATAAAAATAACAAACTGCTAGAATAACTCAGAGGGTCAGGCAACACCTGTGAAGGGCAATGAATAGATGCCACATTGGGTTGGGACCCGTCTTCAGATTCTCGAGACGTGAAACATTGACTGTCCATTTCCCATAACATTTTTTAATGGCCTAACCTGGCCATTTAAAAAAAAAAATGTTTAAACTTGCATCCCAATTTGACAGCAGAGATGAAATTGAATTAATAAATTTGGGATTAAAAGCTATCAGGCAAAGGCAAACAATAAACTGCTAAACTGTCACAAAAAAATTAATTTAGTCCTGGCGTGGGAAAGAAAACTCATCCTAGTATTGTATGGCCTTTTTGTACCATCAGAATCATAACAATGTGGTTCACTCTTAACCTTCCTTTGAAGCAAGGGTAATTATTGATTGTCCCTACTAGTGGCACAAATTTCACGAATGAATAAAAATGTTTTGCTTATATTCAGTGACTTGCCTACTGAAATATTGTTTCTCACCATTGTTACACGTACTGCAATCTTATTTTCAATCCCTCCTGTATTAATATCATTACACAGAACTGTCAAAATAAAAGGAAACTGTGACTATTTTCATTAACAAATGGGAGCTTTTTCTGTGCTCTAAAGGAGTGTGTTTTACATCTTTCAACTTCGAAATCAGTGAAGAAACAAAAAAGAGACCTGGGTCTCATTTTCATGCAGAAGAATAAAGTACAATGCCATAGCATATCATTACATGTTATATGTGTTCATTTATCTCGCACATCTCTGTCAATATTTTGGCAGATGCATGCATGCCATGTTGGCAAATACTTTTAAGATGTAATCGAATATACAGTTTTGTATATGCTAAAATAGATACTTAAACATCTAAAAAATCAATTCAATTTGAATTGTTATGAAGGTTATAAACTTATTTATTTAATTTAGCGTTGGTGGCGTATTTATCTGTTCCATTTATTTTATGACTCAGCATTTTCTTCTAAAATTGATGCTTTGTTAATTATCTGCTAATAATGGTTGTCAATTAAAAAAAAGAGAATCATATATATGTGTGTGTGTGTATATATTATATATATATATTGTGTGTGTGTGCATATATATACGCGCGTGCACACACACACACATATAATAATCTTTATTTATTAATAAATAAAGATTATAATGACTAATTTTAGGAATTAACTGAAATAAAACGCTTGCTCACAGTCTCCTAAAAGGCTGGAAAAGCTGAAGATGTTTGGGCTGTTCCACCAAGCACCACAAATTAATCAGTGCAATATAGGTATAGCAGCCCAGCCATTTCCTGGAATAGATTTGAAGCAAATGATATGCCCCATTACTCACTTTAATGTGAAGATTAATTAATGAGCAGGAGCAGTGTATGAAAGACCAGAGAGATGTGAAAATTTGGTGGCGGTCTTATTTTAATAGGGAGTGAAAACATGTGCAGGGATAACAATGAACAATTAGTCTGCATTTTTCAGTGCAATGTAGATGCATCTTCATGTTTCTGCTCATTTAAATGATTTCAGCATATAGCCAGCACTAACAGTTGACTGGATGGATGAATTAACAAGAGTGCCAGTTAAACGTGTCCTGTGTTGCTTTGAGTGCATTTCTTCAAAGGGAGGAGTTTGGATTTTACATCATGCCATGACAAAAAGCAGAAGTGTTACTTACACTTATTACTACTCTATTAGACTTCATGTGGTCATTTCTTATTCTGTAAAATATATATTTATGGTATTTTGGAGTCCTCAGCAGAATCTTAGGTAGCTGTGTTGTCGTCATTTGGTTTAATTTATGGTTAAATGTAGCTTTCACTGTGTACAACAGTAATTCAGAGGTATCATGACTAGGATCATCGAAACATACAGAACAGAAATGGGTCTTTTCAACCCACCTCATCCAGGCCGACTGCGATATTTATCTTCACTTATTTCATACGCCTGCAATAGGCCTGTCTCTCTCTTTACCTTTCCTATCCATGTACCTTTCAAACAACTTTTAAAGTGTAATTGTTTCTACCTCCACCACTCCTTCGGTAGGTTGGTCCAGATATTCATCACCCTCTGTGTGAAAAAATCCTAGCCCTCAGGTCGTCAATTTTTCCCCCCTCTCATCTTAAACCTAACAGCACCTCATATTACACTTGGGCAGCTTACAACCCAATGGTATGATTTGTGATCTCTCTAGCTTCAAGTAATCCTTGCATCCCATCTCTCTCCGTCCCTCCCCGCCTTAGTTGTTGTACTAGTTTCAATGATGAGTTTCATTGTAACTCGTTTTCACCTAGCTCACAGCTAACTTTGTCAGTTTCCTTTATCATTGTTACTTTTTTGCATATCTTTCATTCATTTGTTCTAGATCTCTCTATATCACTGTCTATACATAAATATTAGAGATGATTAACAATAATTGTTGGTGGCTTGGAATGGAAGTTTATTACCTGAAATTATGTACAAGGCTACGAGCAGTTGATCCGACGTCTAAAGTTAATCACTTGTGTGAGGTCATTAACCTTGTTATCAGTGATAATTTATCTTGTGATCTGTGCTCATTAACAATATGCTGTGTTCTCCCATTGCCTTGATTGGTGTTCATCAAAATGTAGCTATTTTTTCCACAAACTGCCAAGGCCTTTCCACTGTCTTCTGCCACAGGTTACATCCACAAACAATTGGATGCATAGCCTTAAAAGGTTGGCGTGGTCCCAGTTACTCAAGAAAATGCTTTGCATGCCGTCTTACAATAAAATTGCAATCAGCAATGAAATCATGTCAATAGGAGGATGGTACTAATTTTGTGTGCATCCTGTACATGGTGCAGGTTACATTATATCTGAACATCCTTTGTTCTTCACCATTCATAGTGTCTTTAAAACTGTCACTAAGAGGATTTACAGACAGGTTAAGAATAATTCTAGACAGTTACTGAAGCATTTAAGATCTTGCCACAGAGGATGGTAGAGACTTTTGCGTTTAGGGAAAAGTATCTTAAGTGGAAGAAGAAACCACTCATATGGAGACAATGGGGCTGAGGGATTAACTTTCAATCAACTTGCAAAGTGGCCATCATTATATTTGATGGGGCAAAAGGCCCCATGCTGATATCTTCAATGGTTATAGGTAATAAAATATCAAATTGTTTATCGCAACAATAAAATGCTGCAAAAGCATTATATTTTCCTAGTTTGCGAGACATTAAAGAAATCTATTATTAGAAGAAAGAACAACAAATGCAACAAGGACATTCACACAATTCAAACTGCAATTTTCTTAAATGGTCATGACACAAAATATTATTTCTTCTCTATTTGGTGGAAAACAGGTTACATTTATTAGCTTTGAGTGGAAACATTTAATTTAAATTGAAAACAACATGTGGATGCCAGGGTTATTTTTGTATTGTAATAAACTCATTCAAAATAAAGCCAGTAGAGTGGAAATGTGTTCTCAGTTGCGCACGCAAAGTGATAAGATGGCATTGCACTTCAGAAGTTTTTCAATTGAATAGAGTGGGTGGACATGATGTTTCCACTAGTGGGAGAATCTAAGACTAGAGGTCATAGCTCAGAATTAAAGGATGTTCCTTTCAGAAGGAGATAAGGAGGAATTTCTTTAGTCTGTGGGTGGTGAATCTGGAATTCTGCCACATTAGGCTGTGGAGGCCAAATTAATGGATATTTTTCAAGGCAGTGAAAGATAGTTTCTTGATTAATACGGGTGTCAGGGATTATGGGGAGAAGGCAGGTGAATGGGGTTAGGAACGAGAGATAGATCAGGCATGATTGAATGGCGGAGTAGACTAGATGGGCCAAATGGCGTAAATCAGCTCATGTCATTTATGACCTACAATATTTCTCTTGCAATATTTCTCATCTCTACCTGTCAATTTTAAAGTATACATTTTGAAAGTTTGGTCTGCACCTATTTCTCCATTTTGTCCTCTCTGCAATTTAAAAAAAAATGTCCTTTCACTTTTCAAATTCTGAAGAAGGGTTCTGTTTCAGTGCTCATTGATGCTGCTTGACCACCAGCTGAATACTTCCTGCATTTTCTGTTTTTAGTTTGTATTTTCAGCATCGGCAATTTTTCTCCAATTAGTGTAAATATCTCAAAAAAACAAATTAGTTAATTTGTGTGGATGTTGTTGAATGCAGCAAAACGTTGAAAAAATATCCAGAGGGATTCCCTGCACTTGAAATAAACATTTTATAACTTTTTCATTCTCTTGAGGAGCTGACAAAGGTGGTTTAAATTTAATATCAAATCTAAATCATTGCATCTCATTCAATGCAACACTTCCTTGGTGCTTTCCTATTAATTCCAAGATGGCGCCGATGTCTATGGCTGCCCGTCTGTTGCTCTCTCTGTTTTTTGTGTATTCTATTGGTGTTATACAACTAAAGTCTCTGCTGGTCTACGACCGTATATCTCTAATGGACATTCAGCGTAATGTCGGTGCCTTTGTTTACCGCGGACATACTACACTGCCCCCGTTCCTCTTGGGAATCCAAACTCACCTGGAGTGGGTTTTGAGGCCGAGGAAGCGTCGCCGTCGCCGTGGCAAACGTAGCGGTCGACTGGTGAAGTCTAAACTGGGTGGTCCAGGAGGTGGGAATCTCCTCGAAGGCCTTGAATGTCGGGAACACCTTGCTCAGGGACATCTCCGGGGCCTTCAGCCTTCAGCCTGGTGCTCACCAACTGTCAACTGTCAATTCTCAACGGATAATCTCCTCCCCAACGATCGGGAGTGCTGTCCACCTGCTGCAGCACGGAGAACTGGCCTGGCTCACCGTCTCGGTAGGAGGAACGAAGGAGGTCACCTGGTACACCAACTCTTCCGGGTGGGTCCCTTCGCCCCCACCCCTTCCTATGCTCAGGAGCTGCGGCGAGACGGGCCACGCCCCCCTTGCTCTTCTCGGCCCCGCCACCGCGGGGTGAATCCCCGGAACCTGAGGACTCTGCACCGGGCTCAGCGATCAGCTGATCTGGTGAGTCCATCCCCCTCCAGGATTGGTTTAGTGAACGCCAGATCCCTGGCAAACAAGACTTTTATACTGAGGGATTTCTTCTGCTCACGTGGACTGGATTTCCTCTGTGTGACTGAGACTTGGATGGGTCCAGGTGAGTGCAGCGCTCTTGTTGAGCTACTACCGGCTGGCTGCTCTTATTTCAACTCACCGCGGATTTCGGGCCGTGGAGGAGGAACAGCGGCTGTTTATAAGAATAACTTTAAGTGCAGGCAATGCCCTCTATCATCTTCTTTCTCCAGTTTCGAAGCAACTTTATTTGAAGTGGGCCGCTCCAAACCGGTGCTTTGTGCAGTCATCTACCGACCGCCCAAGTATAATAAGGACTTTGTAAATGAATTCTCTGATTTTCTGGCTGGGATCATGCCCAACTATGATCGTGTCCTTTTGGTTGGGGACTTTAACATCCATGTGTGCTGTCCTGATAAGCCGTTAGTGAAGGACTTTTTCAGCCTTGTTGACTCTTTTGATTTTGTCCAGTGTGTGTCTGGTCCCACACACGAACATGGACATACACTGGACCTTGTTCTCTCTCATGGCTTGTCTGTGTTGAATTTGGCAACCTCTGATTGTGTGTTTTCAGATCATATGCCTATTGTTTGATGTCAATTTCTCCTGTGAAGCAATTTTGCCTGTGGTGTCTGCTCGGCGCTGTCGGTCTTTTAGCCCTTTTACTGCTGGCAAGTTCTCTGCTGCTTTCGATCAGCTCTGCGCCCCCTCTGCGTCCACTCCTCTTGGTACGGAGGAGATTAGTTCGTGGTTTCATTCTTCATGCAGGACTATACTGGACTCTGTGGCTCCGTTAAGATCGTTGAAGCCGAGGGCTAAACCTGAACCCTGGTTCAGTGCAGTGACTCGTGCAGCACGACGGGAGTGTCGTAGAGCTGAGCGAAAGTGGAGGAAGGACAGGCTACAGGTTTCACTTCAAATTCTCAGGGACTGTTGGCGTCACTACCAAAACAGTGTTAAAAAGGCCAAGAGAGAGTACCTGTCTAAAATTATTGTGTCAAAGTGTAACAACCCTCGTGTGCTATTTGAAATCATTGACTCTGTTCTAAATGCCCCGCAGCCTGTCTGTCTGGAAGCTTCACCTGAAATGTGTAATGACTTCCTGCACTTTTTTGTTGATAAGGTTGTTTCCTTAAGGGCTAACATTTCAGCACCTGCCTCTGACCCTTCTGTTTCGGTCCCTTGCCTGGTGGTATTCGACAAGTTTGAGCCTGTGACTATATCGTATTTAAAGGATGTGGTTTCCCATATTAAGCCATCGGGTTCTCCTTGTGATGCGGTCCCTCCACATCTTTTTAAGGAGGTTTTCCCTAGTATAGGGCAGTCGGTTCTTACCATTATTAACAGCAGCTTGTGTTCTGGGGTTGTCCCCGTGAATTTTAAACATGCGGTAGTGCAACCACTACTTAAGAAACCTGGCCTGGATCAATCTGTTCTGGCCAATTTTAGACCCATCTCGAAATTGCCTTTTATTTCTAAATTACTGGAGAGAGTTGTTTATGCTCAGCTAAAACTATTCCTGGAGGAGCATGATATTCGGGAGATCTTCCAGTCTGGATTTAAAACCATGCACAGCACGGAGTCAGCATTGCTAAGGGTTTTTAACGACATCCTCCTGGCTAATGATTCTGGGGATTGTGTGGTTCTTGTCCTGCTGGACTTGTCTGCCGCCTTTGATACGGTGGACCATAATATATTATTATCTCGGCTACAGCAGTTAGTGGGCATCTGCGGCAGTGCCCTGGGATGGTTCAGGTCCTATCTGGCGGGCAGAACCATGTGTGTTAGCCTTGCTGGGTTTGAATCCTCTTCCGCTCCCCTGTCATATGGGGTTCCACAGGGTTCGATACTGGGGCCCCTGCTTTTCTCGCTGTACATACTTCCTCTGGGTTCCATCCTTAGAAAGCATGGCATCTCTTTCCACTGTTATGCAGATGATACCCAGCTTTATTTACCGCTGAGGGGGGAAGACGCCTTTTCTGTAAAATCGCTTCTGTCTTGTCTTGATGACATTAAGTCCTGGTTGGCCCTAAACTTTCTTGGATTTAATGAAAAGAAGACAGAGGTGATTTTATTTGATCCCAATGGCTGCCGTGAACCTCCATTTGTTGATTTAGGTCCATTGTCAAGGTACGTGAAGCCAACAGTTGTGAACCTGGGTTTTAGGATGGACAGTGACTTTAAATTAGATCGCCAAATATGCGCGGTGGTTAAGTCCAGCTTCTTTCACCTAAGGAAGCTGGCGAAGGTGAAGCCCATTCTCGAGCGGCAGCATTTTGAGACAGTAATCCATGCCTTTATTACATCTAGGCTGGATTACTGTAACGCGCTCTATTTTGGTGTTGCTCGTTCTTCACTGGCTCGTCTCCAGTTGGTTCAAAATGCTGCTGCTCGCCTTTTAACAGGGACTCGAAAGAGGGAGCACATATCGCCAATTCTGGCCTCCCTACACTGGCTCCCGGTGCACTTTCGAGTTCATTTTAAGATACTGTTATTTGTTTTTAAATCTCTGAATGGGCTCGCCCCGCCTTACCTCTCTGAGCTGCTCCACCCATACGCTCCTGCCCGGTCCCTCAGGTCAGCTGGTCAGCTGCTCCTGGAGGTACCGAGGTCTAGTCGGAGGCTCAGAGGGGATAGAGCCTTCTCTGTTGCTGCTCCGGCACTCTGGAACACCCTGCCGTTGCACATCAGACAGGCCCCCTCACTGTCCATCTTCAATTCCAGTGTTAAAACACATTTGTACTCCCTGGCTTTTGACCATGCCTGAGACGTTGCTTCTGTTTGTGGTGTTTTTGATGTTTCTTTATTTTACATGTCTTTTCCTACTATTTCTTTTGATTGTTATTTTTGGTGTGTATTAACTTTTTTGTCAATGATTAGTGATGTACAGCACTTTGTTGCAGCTATGTTTGTTTTTAAAGTGCTCTATAAATAAAATTATTATTATTATTATTATTAATCAGCCTCGAATATTTGTTGAATTCTTAGTGTTCTTAAAGTGAGAATACATTTCAAAGATCCAAATTAACATTGTGATTCTTAATGCAGGCAACTATTGTAGGGGTTTCTTCAGAATGGGGTTAATTGCGGACAGCCAGCATGACTTTGTGTGCAGCAGGTCCATGTCTTACAAACTTGATTTGAGGAGGTGTCAAAGGTGATCGATGAAGGTAGGCCAGTGGATGTTGTCTACATAGAGTGTAGTAAGGTAGTTTGTACAATCACTTCTGGTAGGCTGATCCAGAAGATGAAGATACATGGGAACCATGATGATTTGGTCATTTTGATTTAGAATGGGGAGCCTGGCAGGAACAAGTTGGGGAGCCAGTCAATCAACTCTTCGCACCTCTGCCTTAGCTCTTGTGTATGCCCCAGCTGAATACTGCGCACCCGTATGGTGTAGAAGTAGACATACTAGCCCGGTAGTCACGAGCCTGAACAGCACCTTGCGAACCATCACTGGGTGTCTTCAACCTACTCCAGTCGAGCAGCTCCCTATACCTGCAGGCATTCCGCCTGCAGGGATCCAAAGGCAAGCAGCAACTCTGGCACTATCTCGTCGTGCCATGGACCCAGATCACCTCCTCCATCTAGCTATCAGCAGAGAGCAGAGGTCACCCCCACTGAAGTCCCGTCATCCCTTTGCTCATCATGGAAAACAACTCCTAGCATCCATCTTGCCAACTGAGACAAAAGCACGCTGGATAGCCACCAAGTTGTCACAGGAGTGGAGGGCAACCTCATCTCCATTACGCAGCTACATCTCTTCACCAGATAAAAACTGTCCAGGGTCCGACCTCCCCAGAGGAGCATGGGTGAAACTCAACAGACCTCGTACAGGCGTTTGGGCGTTTCAATGCCAGCATGTGGAGATGGGGACTCCGCCAGAGCCCAGCCTGTGAATGCGGAGCACAACAACAGACAGCCAACCATGTCATCTCTGGGTGCCCGCTCTACCACCCACCAAATGGAGCTCAGGGCCTAGCAGACATTGACGCAGAAACAACAACGTGGCTGCTCAACCCAGCTTGAGATCTAACTATTCCTTTGGTTTAAGTTTCATTCGCAAGAAGAAGGAGAAGAATTGGCTTACTCATAGAAGAGAAAAGGTTGTAGTTTAAGGGTGTTATTCTGGTTGGAGGTCCATGTACTGGAGTTCAGCAAGGATTTGTGCTGGGACCTCTGTTGTTTGTGAGATATATAAATGACTTGTGCGTAAACATACAGTGACTTGCAAAAGTATTCATACCCCTTGAACTTTTCCACATTTTGTCACGTTACAACCACAAACGTAAATGTATTTTATTGGGATTTTATGTGATAGACCAACACAAAGTGGCGCATAATTGTGAAGTGGAAGGAAAATTATACATGGTTTTCAAATTTTTTTACAAATAAAAAACTGAAAAGTGTGGCGTGCAAAAGTATTCAGCCCCCTTTACTCTGATACCCCTAAATAAAATCCAGTGCAACCAATTGCCTTCAGAAGTCACCTAATCAGTAAATAGAGTCCACTTGTGTGCAATCTAATCTCAGTATAAATACAGCTGTTCTGTGAAGGCCTCAGTGGTTTGTTAGAGAATATTAGTGAACAAACAGCATCATGAAGCCCAAGGAACACACCAGACAGGTCAGGGATAAAGTTGTGGAGAAGTTTAAAGCAGGGTTAGGTTATAAAAAAATATCCCAAGCTTTGAACATCTCACGGAGCACTGTTCAATCCATCATCCGAAAATGGCACAACTGCAAACCTACCAAGACATGGCCGTCCACCTAAACTGACAGGCTGGGCAAGGAGAGCATTGATCAGAGAAGCAGCCTTGGTAACTCTGGAGGAGCTGCAGAGATCCACAGCTCAGGTGGGAGAATCTGTCCACAGGACAACTATTAGTCGTGCACTCCACAAATCGGCCTTTATGGAAGAGTGCCAAGAAGAAAGCCATTGTTGAAAAAAAGCCATAAGAAGTCCCGTTTGCAGTTTGCCACAAGCCATGTGGGGGACACAGCAAACATGTGGAGGAAGGTGCTTTGGTCAGATGAGGCCAAAATTGAAGTTTTTGGCCTAAATGCAAAACGCTATGTGTGGCGGAAAACTAACACTGCACATCACCCTGAACACAGCATCCCCACTGTGAAACATGGTGGTGGCAGCATCATGCTGTGGGGATGCTTTTCTTCAGCAGGGACAAGGAAGCTGGTCAGAGTTGAAGGGAAGATGGATGGAGCCAAATACAGGGCAATCTTGGAAGAAAACCTGTTAGAGTCTGCAAAAGACTTGAGACTGGGGCGGAGGTTCACCTTCCAGCAGGACAACAACCCTAAATATACAGCCAGAGCTACAATGGAATGGTTTAGATCAAAGCATATTCATGTGTTAGAATGGCCCAGTCAAAGTCCAGACCTAAATCCAATTGAGAATCTCTGGCAAGACTTGAAATTGCTGTTCACAGACGCTCTCCATCCAATCTGACTGAGCTTGAGCTATTTTGTAAAGAGGAATGGGCACAAATTTCAGTCTCTAGATGTGCAAAGCTGGTAGAGACATACCCCAAAAGACTTGCAGCTGTAATTGCAGCGAAAGGTGGTTCTACAAAGTATTGACTCAGGGGGGCTGAATACTTTTGCACGCCACACTTTTCAGTTTTTTATTTGTAAATAAATTTGAAAATCATTTCCCTTCCACTTCACAATTATGCGCCACTTTGTGTTGGAAAAGTTCAAGGGGTATGAAAACTTTTGCAAGCCACTGTAGATGGGAATGGTTAGTACGTTTGCAGTCAACACCAAAATTTGTGATGTTGTGGACAGTGGGGAGGGCTATTGAACTATACAGTGGGATATAGATCAGCTACAGAGGAGTGTGGAGAAATGGCAAATTGATATTAATCCTAGCAGGTATAAGGTGTTGCACTCTATGTTAAGCGTGTTGTTCCATTTACAGGTATGAGACTCAAATATATTCAGGTACTGGAAATCTGAAAATAATACAGAAAAAGTTGGAAATTGTATACTCTGAAAAAAACAGTTAACATTTCAAGCTGTCAACCTTTCAAGCCAATTGAATAAAATTAGTTTGAATTACATGGAATTTTTCCCATGTAAAATGTTAAGCTTGTTCCTTTCTTAGTGGATAGACCCTACAGCCAGGTCTTTTCAACATTGTTTTAATTGAAAGTAACAAAGATTGCACTTTGCAACCATTACTAATTTAATGATGTGAAGAACTGTTGACATTGAATTTTCGCCCTGGTGGTCACATTTGAATACTAAACCCAAAGTGAAGCTGATGTTTAATGTCAATTTTGCGAGAGACACATTTAAAAATGGTGGTTAAAGTTAATTTTGAGAATGTAAACGTTGATGGCGATGGTATAACATTTAAAATGGGAAATAAAATCACCATTGCTCGAATATTTCTGCTGACTTTATTTTGCCATCTGTTCTTCAAGCCAAGTTACGAAGCCCAGTGATACAAAAGTTGCTCATGCTTACCAGTCTCCATGTTTATGTGCTTCAATTACTAATGTGGTTTCTGTTTTTCATTAACAATTTTTTTTAAATGATACAAATTACCAGAATAAAAGATTGCATTGCTATTTTTTTATTTTCAAATGCAAAATTAATTACCCTTCACAGAATTGAAAAACTTATGAAGTGAAATTAAGCAAAGTTAAATCATTAACTTGCCAATTGACTTCCCATTGTAAATTCTCCAAATTTGGTGACACCCTGCTGTCATGCCATCTGATAAATTTAAAAACAAATGTGCATTTTTTTCTCTCAGCTTGTTTCCCAGAAAGTACGACCTTATGTTGCCTTTTGGATCTGATTATGCAACTGGAAGTACTGCTAGCTTTGGTACTGTTTGAATGCTATACTATCCAATAAGAAAGCCTTCAGCCTGTTTCGCACCAAATTGCACAGAATATGTTGGAGCAAAGTTTTCATATATGCGTTAAACCTGGTTCTGCAACTGCAATTAAATATTATAAAAGTTACTCCAATGCATTCAGAGCACCTCTTCGAACAATTGAGCAAACAAGGAATTCTGTGGGTCAGACAGCATCAGAGGGATTGTCGATGTTTCGGGTCAAGACCCTGCATCAGGATATAAAGGGTGGAGGGAAGATAACCAGATGACCAGTATAAAGAGGCGAGAGGGAGAGTTAAGGCAGGAGCTGGCAGGCGATGCTGAAACTAGATGAGGAAGGGGCTGATGGGCAGATGTTACCGGGGGGTGGTTGGGGGGGAGGGGACGTGGAGAGAAAGAGGAGGGTGAAAAGAGGGTCAGGGACTGTAAAGTGATAAATGGGGACAACAAAATGCTGTAGATTCTGGAATTAGTGAGGAAGGTGATAAGGAGAATTAGATAAAGGAGGGATGATAGGTAGATGTAATGACTGGCAGGAAATATTACAGCTGCATAAAACTTTAGGTAGGGCACATTTGGAGTAATCTATTCCGTTCTGATCACATTACAAGAAGGATGTGGGGGCTTTCAAGAGGGTGCAGAAGAGGACACAGGCCAAGAAAGCACACCAATGTCTCTACTTCCTTAGAAGATTTAGGAAGTTTGGCATGTCCCCAACAACCCTCACCAACTTTTACAGATGCACTGTAGAAAGCATTTTATTGCGATGCATCATGGCATGGTTTGGGAACAGCACCAACCAAGACAACAAAAACGATGCCAGACTATCATGTAAACCAAACTCCCTTCCATCTGCACTTCACGCTGCCTCGGCAAGGCCACCAGCATAATCAAGGACGTCTCACCCAGTCATTCCCTCCCTACTCCCATCAGGCAAGAGGTACAAAGGTTTGAAAACGTATACCTCCAGATTCAGGGACAGTTTCTTCCCAGTTATCAGGAAACTGAACCATCGTCTCACCAGCTACAGTATGGTCCTGACCTCCCATATGCCTCATCTGAGACCTTTGAACTATCTTTAATCGACTTTATCTTGCACTAAATGTTGTGCACTGTGGACAGCTTATTTGGAATCATGTGCAGTTTTTTATTCGACTGGATAGCATGTCAACAAAGTTTTTCATTGCATCTCGGTACACGTGCCACCAATAAACTAAACTAAACTAAAAAACTAAACTGTTCTATGTTGAAGGTGCCAGTTTTGTGATTAATACCATTTGACTGGTTGAAATCATGCCTCCACCTCTTAAGGGGAGCACATTGTTTGGCTGCAAGTAGTGATCGCAGCCATCCCATGTCTGGAGCTCTAATTAAAATGAATAACTTACCCCAGGAAACTGGGCTAAAGTTTGATTTTTTTTCTCACAAATATATATGTACATGTACACAGTAAGGAACTTATCAATATCTATATTAATATAGTAATCAGTTTCCTGACCACTTGTCTCCATTTGCTCTCTGCAAATGCAGTTCAAATAGAGCACTTCCAGTTTACACAGCTGCACCTTGTCATTTAAAAAACCAATGATAAGCTTCAAAGGAAGTAATTTGCTAGCTAATAGCATTTCTGTTTAGATCCTTAAACAAATAAATGTTAAATAATGCATGTTAATAATTTTTTTTGAGGTGAGGGATAATTGATCACAAAGGAAAGGGCCTTCGTGATATTCATGTATTTTGTTACAAGGAAGAAAATCTGTGCCCCTATTGTGCCCCTGGATAACAAGATTGGAAAATACTTAAATGGCACAAGTAATTTTAAATGTTTTATCTATATATTACTAAAACTCTCATTTTGTTTGTTTCTATGTGTGTGTGTGTGTGTGTGTGTGATCCTGAAATTATGGGTCACGATAGCTCTATAATTTCCACACCAACTTACTCACAATTGTCTTGTGGTTTGTTTTCATCAAGTTTCGTCCAGATTGAAGTTATATTTTACAAGTTATTCACATTTTTAACTTTACAAAATCCAGTTTGAGGAAGAATGGCTTGAACACTGCAATGGCAGTTGCAGTGGCAGTTACAGCTATGACGCCACAATGGGATCTCATTTGCAACAATGTTGCAATCATAGAACACTGAATCCTGGCAGAGGGAGGCTTAACACGAGGAGGAGGGAGTGCTGGGAGAGGCAGGGCAAGATGGAATTGGATTTTTTTTTTAAAATCCTGGCAGCATGTGCTTGCATTTTTTTCAAAGTTTAAAAAGAGGGAGGATGAAGAGGAGGGGGAGAGAGTGCTGGGGTATAAGGGAAATGAGCCGCCCCTGTGCAGTTGGGGGCTATGGGTGAGTGGTGGAATATTGCATTGTGGGAACGGGTTACACTGGAGGAATGGGTGAGTGGTGGAATATTGCATTGGGGGAACGGGTTGCGTTGGGGGACCAGACCTCCCGTGTGACAGGGACCCAACGGGACCCACTTGGTCTAGTACCTTCTAAAATTGTTGTACTCTTGAGTCCCTCTGCGAATTAGCTGCCATCCAACATTCTTCAACTAGGACTGGCACTTTTGGCCTGGAGAGCAGTGCTGTGAACCCCCCCCCCCCTCTCATGCCTAGGCTGGATGAAACACAGCCCAACAACAGGCTAACGGTCTGCACAGATGGTCCAGGGCCTACAATAGTGATCAAAACCTCATATTGCAGAATTTGCAAATTTAAAAAAAAATCAAAGTTAGAGGTTGACACCTCTAGATTATTTTCATATATTATTTTAAATTACTATTTATTCATCGCTACATTTGTCTCATCAACGAGGGAATGGTGATTACAGGGTGGCACAGAGTTGGTATGGTGCCATATGTATCTATACCAGTGATCTATTTATAACTAGACAGTGAATAACTCAATAATTCATTGACTATAAGAACCTAGGGAAATCCCGAAACCATGAAATGTTTCTAATTTCTAATGATGATAAAATATTCAAAGCAAACTGCTAATGTCCTAAATTTAGCTTGGTATCATTTATCTGAAAACTGAACATTTTAGAACATCGCAAGTAGATTTGTTACAATGGTAAGAACAAAAGATTTTTCTTTTAATTTTCCAAAATATATATCATCTGTTTTTGGTAGTAAATGTAAACTTTAATGTGGTTAATATACTGCAAATCTGAATATATTTTATAGCATTTTAAGGCAGTGGAATAAAGCAATAAAACATAGAAAATGGTTCCTACATATGTTAGGCTTATTAGCCAGAATAAATCAATGCAATAAAAACACAAGGTTAAAAGTATATAAAACCTCGGATTTAAAACAGAAAATAGGACTATGGAGAGCGATGCATTGCAGTCTTCGCACTTCAGGAAAACAACTGTTGTAAAATTCTCAATAATTATCAAAAGACTTTGGATAAAAGGGACCTGGACCAGAATTTCTGATATAGCTTCCACTGCTATGACAGTATTCTTAGAAAAAAATCAGTATCAAAACCAGTCCAAGAAAATAGTAGCTGCCATTTAATCCAAATGTTCTTAATCCAGATTGCATTTATGTAGCAGGTTCAATGCCGAATATCCATGTTCCAAAACTAGCTGTGCACCAAGCCAAGCAGTTTACCACATTGGCATAGACTTGACCATGTGGATTCAGAGGCTAAGGTCAAGTCAAGTCAAGTCAAGTTTATTTGTCACATACACATACGAGATGTGCAGGGAAATGAAAGTGGCAATGCTCGCGGACTTTTGTGCAAAAAGACAAACAACCAAACAACCAAACAAACTATAAACACAATCATAAACACACATATTCTTTTACATAATAAATAATGGAAGGAAAAACGTTCAGTAGAGTTAGTCCCTGGTGAGATAGGCGTTTACAGACCGAATGGCCTCTGGGAAGAAACTCCTTCTCAACCTCTCCGTTCTCACCGCATGGCAACGGAGGCATTTGCCTGACCGTAGCAGCTAGAACAGTCCGTTGCAGGGGTGGAAGGGGTCTCTCATGATATTGTTGGCTCTGGAGTTGCACCTCCTGATGTATAGTTCCTGCAGGGGGGCAAGTGAAGTTCCCATAGTGCGTTCGGCCGAACGCACTACTCTCTGCAGAGCCTTCTTGTCCTTGGCAGAGCAATTCCCAAACCAGATGGTAATATTCCCGGACAAGATGCTTTCCACCGCCGCTGCATAGAAGCACTGGAGGATCCTCGGAGACACTCTGAATTTCCGCAATTGCCTGAGGTGGTAAAGGCGCTGCCTTGCCTTACTCACGAGTGCTGAGGCGTGTGATGCCCATGTCATATCCTCGGAGATGTGGACTCCCAGATATTTAAAACAGTTCACCCTATCCACAGGATCCCCATTTATCCTCAATGGAGTGTACGTCTTCGGATGATGTGCCCTCCTAAAGTCCATGATCAGCTCCTTCGTTTTTTTGATGTTCAAGAGGAGGCTGTTATCCTGGCACCAGAGTGCTAGATCAGCCACCTCCTCCCGGTAGGCCTTCTTGTCGTTGTCTGAGATCAGGCCCACCACCACAGTGTCATCAGCAAACTTAATTATTGAGTTGGAGCTGAACCTGGCCACACAGTCATGTGTGTACAGGGAGTACAATAGGGGGCTGAGGACGCAACCCTGGGGCGATCTTGTGCTCGGGGTGAGGGACTTTGATGTATTCCCTCCCATCTTGACTACCTGGGGCCTGGCGGTGAGAAAGTCCAGGACCCAGGCACACAGGGAGGTGTTGAGCCCCAATTCCATTAGCTTCCCGGCCAGTCTAGTGGGGACTATCGTGTTGAAGGCTGAACTGTTGTCTATGAACAGCATCCTCACGTAGCCACCCTTCTGGCTGGTACAGGTACAGTTTCATCCATTAATTAATGCCAAAGCAGGCCTCAAGATTTCATCCAAGTTCTGCTTTTTTGTTTATCGGTCATGACATTCGTAGGCCTCAAAAGCTCAGTCAAATTTTTCACAAGTTCCATCTGTTTGACACAAGGCCATTTGGCACCACTGCACATGTTCAGTGGTCTCCCTGAGTTATGCACATGATTGATCTGGAGGATGCAGGTTACAAGTAATAAGAATAGCTATACTGACTGGTACAATGAATACCCAAACTCGTTTAGTGATTGGATTTTGTTGAAAATTATGGAGCACACATTTTTGACTGTAATTTGAAAAGTGGTTATGTTAAATTATCAAATAACGATTATAATTTGATGTGAAGCAGCAAATAATGTCATGACATTATGAAGAGAGCCATCAAATACATGGAGCTTTAATTTTTTTTCAAATATTTTCAAGTACTGCCTAAGCTCATTTGGAAGCTTAAGAAGTACAGTGCCTTCCATAATGTTTGGGACAAAGACCCATCATTTATTTATTTGCCTTTGTACTCCACAATTTGAGATTTGTAATGGGAAAAAAAAATCACATGTGGTTAAAGTGCACATTGTCAGACTTTATTAAAGGCCATTTTTATACATTTTGGTTTCACCATGTAGAAATTACAGCTGTGTTTATACATAGCCCCCCCCCCCCCCCCCCCCCCCCCCCCCCCCCCCCATTTCAGGGCATCATAATGTTTCGGACACATGGCTTCACAGGTCTTAGTAATTGCTCAGGTGTGTTTAATTGCCTCCTTAATGAAGGCAAAATCATATTTAACCAATTTATTATGTTTAAGAAGGAACTGGTGTGAAATGTGTCATATGTGTGAAATGTTTTAAGTTTCATGTGCGATGCTCCGGTATTCCCTGGGAAACGTCTTCTCATTTTGCACTGTACAACTGTAGCTTTGCAAGATGACAATAAAGGTTGATTGATTGAACTGCAGATGCTGGAAAATCGAAGGTAGACAAAAATTCCGGAGAAACTCAGCGTTGAGGCAGCATCTATGAAGAAGGGTTTCGACCCAAAACTGTTGCCTATTTCCTTCGCTCCGTAGATGCTGCCTCACCTGCTAAGTTTCTCCAGCATTTTTGTCTACCATGGTGTTCATGTGTTTGCATTAGCAACTGCTTAAGGGTAGTACAGAGGAATTCAATGTCAGCAGTTTTGTTTACCTGCACTGTTTAAGAACATACATCTCCAAAGTTAACGAATTTATTAGTTACTTGAGGTGTAAGAAGTAGGGTAGATTGGGAGAATTTAATTGATGTCATATATTTGAATTTTTAGAAGGCATTTGATAAGGTATGATGTTGACGTTCATTGCATAAGGTAGGAACTAATGACAATGAGGCTTGTAATAATAGCACAGAAAGAGCATTTGCTATATAACAGAGCACGTTGAGATAACTGGGTACATTTCTGGTTGTTAGCCAGTAGGATGCCACAAGTTGAATTTATAATCGATATCACTGACATGGAGCCAAGTGTATTGTAGCCAAATGACTGAGGTTACAAAGGTCGGAAAGCAGATCATGCGCACAGTTTGCAAAGGGATATAGTTAGGTGAATTGATTGGGCGAATATTTGACAATTGGAGCATAATGGGGGGGGGGGGAGCAAATGTCAGACTTATGTCAGAAGAACAAAAAGAAAAATTATTGTTTAAATGAAGAAATGGACCTTTAGTTGTTCTACCAATAGGTGGATGGAGCGAATGGTGATTTTGAACCATTTTAGCTTAGTTTAGTTTAAAGATACAGCGTGGAAACACATTGTCAATGCCGAACAGCGCTCACAGTTCTATCCTACACACTAGCGACAATTCAAAGTGTGTAGGATAGAACTAACGCAGTGGTTCTACCTTTCCTCCCACATTACAAAAACAAAGACATCATGAAAGCATGGGTTTCCCTCGGACGTTCACCTCCCCTTGCCATAAAGGTACAGGCCTGCAGCATAACTGGCCTTTGCAAACCGCTGGCAGATCCATTGCACTATGGCACCAGAGACCCGGGCCCAACCCTGGCCATCCCTGGCAACTGTCTAGGCCCCCATCCTGCTGGGCGCCCCGGCACACCAGCTCCATCTCACACATTACAGCGTGTAGGATAGAAACAATGCACCGGAACACCCGGAGAAAACCTGCGCTGCTACAGGGAGCACCCGAGGCTTGGATCAAATCCAGGTCTCTGGTCCCGTGAGGCAGCAGCTCCACCAGCGACCTACAGAGCCTGCACACCCACCAGAAGCCAATCAAACCACAAATCTGCACGTCTCCATATGAGGGTGGAAATCCGAACACCCGGAGGAAACCTACGTTGCCACAGGGAGGATCGAACTCGGGTCATGGCGCTGTAAGGTAGCAACTCTACCACCACGTCACTGTGCCGTCCCAAGGTATTGTGTATATTGTGTCCTTTACTGTTTATTGTGTAGTGAATGTTTATTAGTTTTTCCAATAATATTGTACATATTAATCCCTTTCTTCGGTTATAGCTAACAATTGGTAATAATGGCCACCATCTCCCCACATGTGGACTGTTATATCAAGGTTTTACTGTACTGTACACTGAAACAAAGTCGATGGCTAAAATATGTTATTTACATGAGTTTTCATTTCAAAACTGATACAAATGTTTTGCAAAAATGAACACAAAACTAGTTCACTTCCACTATTGTAAGTACCGGTTCTGTACAATTAGTCATAAATTGGTGTATGATGTTAAAATTTTCTTATGTTATTTGGAAATAAATGTTCCTTGTAAGTCAACATGAACTGATGATCAATCTAAACCTTGTATTGCCAGTTTGATATCTAATTATCAGAATAGGAATTATCGAGTCAAATCTCGATCAGATAACGTAATAGATGACTGCCTCTGTACATATATGGGTGATTGCTGGTCGGCGTGGACATGGTGGACCGAAGGCCCTGTTTCCACACTGTATCTCTAAACTAAACGACATACAGATTTTATATTAATAGTCAAGTCAAGTCAAGTCACATTTATTTATATAGCACATTTAAAAAACAACTCTCGTTGGCCAAAGTGCTTTACATTTGTTATAAGAATAGTATAAACAAACAAACTACATATATATATACATATAGCCCTCGCTCAGTGGACGTCAGGAAAGGCTTGGGAGTATAGATAAGATTTTAGTCTTGACTTAAAGGAGTCGATGGAGGGGGCAGTTCTGTTGGGAAGGGGGATGCTGTCTAGGAGCTGCAACCGCAAAGACGCGATCGCCCCTAACCTTATGCCTAGACCGCGGGATATTCAGCAGCCCCAAGTCGGACGATCTGAGGGACCGGGAGGTGGAGTGGTGGGTGAGAAGACTTTTAATGTAGGAGGGGGGAAGCCCATTGAGAGCTTTGTAGACAGAGAGGAGGGTCTTGAAATGTATACGGAACCGCACAGGGAGCCAGTGGAGCGAGGCCAGGATCGGGGTGATGTGGTCCCTTTTTTGGGTGCCCGTCAGGAATCTAGGCGGGAGGAGATAAATGTGTGGATGATCTTTTCGAAGTCATCAAAGTGGAGGACTTCTTTTATTTTAGCTATCGTCCGAAGCTGAAAGAAGCTAGCTTTTATCATGGCATTGACTTGTTTGTCAAATTTCAGTGCTGAGGCAAATATCACGCCAAGGTTTTTGACGTGAGGTTTGAGTAGTGGGGTAAGGCTTCCAAGACTGCCTGCTGTCATTTTGATTGAGTCCGAGGGGCCGAGAAGGATGACCTCAGACTTACTCTCATTTAATAAGCTGCATGTTTGCACCAATGCTTCTGCCGATACAGTTAAAGAATAAATAAGCACACACATCAGTGCACAGTATCGAGGCTTACACGAGTTAAATAAATCCCTAGAAAAAAATTTCCAATATAATCTTTTAAAAACTGAAATGGTTACTCGATGTGGTATCATTTAAACGACAGGAAGGAATACAGCTAATGCTGGCAAATGCTTACTAGAAAATGACTTTGTATTATTCCTTTTTCACACAGAGAGTTGTGAATTTATGGAATTTTCTGCCTCAGAAGGTAATAGAGGCCGATTCACTGGATGCATTCAAAAGGGAGTTAGATGGAGCTCTTTGAGCTCGCGGAATCAAGGGGTATGGGGAGAGGCAGGAACAGGATACTAATTGTGGATGATCAGCCATGATCACATTGAATGGCTGGCTCGAAGGGCCAAATGACCTATTCCTGCACTAGGAATAGGTCATTTGTAGGAGTAAACGGGTCCTTTTCACAATGGCAGGCAGTGACTAGTGGGGTACCCCAAGGCTCAGTACTGGGACCCCAGCTATTTACAATATATATTAATGATCTGGATGAGGGAATTGAAGACAATATCTCCAAGTTTGCGGATGACACTAAGCTGGGGGGGCAGTGTTAGCTGTGAGGAGGATGCTAGGAGACTGCAAGGTGACTTGGATAGGCTGGGTGAGTGGGCAAATGTTTGGCAGATGCAGTATAATGTGGATAAATGTGAGGTTATCCATTTTGGTGGCAAAAACGGGAAAGCAGACTTATCTAAATGGTGGACGATTGGGAAAGGGGGAGATGCAGCGCGACCTGGGTGTCATGGTACACCAGTCATTGAAGGTAGGCATGCAGGTGCAGCAGGCAGTAAAGAAAGTGAATGGTATGTTAGCTTTCATTGCAAAAGGATTTGAGTATAGGAGCAGGGAGGTTCTACTGCAGTTGTACAGGGTCTTGGTGAGACCACACCTGGAGTATTGCGTACAGTTTTGGTCTCCAAATCTGAGGAAGGACATTATTGCCATAGAGGGAGTACAGAGAAGGTTCACCAGACTGATTCCTGGGATGTCAGGACTGTCTTATGAAGAAAAGACTGGATAGACTTGGTTTATACTCTCTAGAATTTAGAAGATTGAGAGGGGATCTTATAGAAACTTACAAAAATTCTTAAGGGGTTGGACAGGCTAGATGCAGGAAGATTGTTCCCGATATTAGGGAAGTCCAGGACAAGGGGTCACAGCTTAAGGATAAGGGGGAAATCCTTTAAAACCGAGATGAGAAGAACTTTTTTCACACAGAGAGTGGTGAATCTCTGGAACTCTCTGCCACAGAGGGTAGTTGAGGCCAGTTCATTGGCTATATTTAAGAGGGAGTTAGATGTGGCCCTTGTGGCTAAGGGGATCAGGGGGTATGGAGAGAAGGCAGGTATGGGATACTGAGTTGGATGATCAGCCATGATCATATTGAATGGCGGTGCAGGCTCGAAGGGCCGAATGGCCTACTCCTGCACCTAATTTCTATGTTTCTATGCACCTATCTACATATTACTAAAACTCTGTTCTTGACCGGTTTCTGCTTTCTGTGCTGCGGTTTCCGAGAGAACGCTGGCACCTACGGCCGTCATTTTTGGCCACCTCGCTCAGAGCCCCCCTCCGCCGTGTGTGTGCCGAGGATTTTTCCCGTCGATGAAAATTGACAGAGATATTAATGTTTTTACAACATTCCCCATTCTCTCTGCTGCCCCTGCTGGAGGGAGGGGGAGCTACTATAAAACTAGGAAGTGGTGTGCCTCAATCAGTCTCTGCAAGTGGTGTGCCTCAATCAGTCTCTGCAAGTGGTGTGCCTCAATCAGAGCTTTGAATGACACTGACAAATGTCTACAGCACTGTGAGTACTCTTAATTTGGTTTGAAAATGAAAATATGGTTAGAGGTAAAAAAGCACTGCCTGCAAATAGTTGTTTGGGTTTGGGTTGAAGTAAAAAGTCACTCTCTCTCCTCCCCCCCCTCCCTCTCCTCCCCCCTCTCCTCTCCCCATCCTCTCCTCTCCCCATCCTCTCCTCCCCCCCTCCCCCTCCCTCCCCTCCCCTCCTCTCCCCCTCCCCCCCCTCCTCCTCCCCCCTCCCCCCCCCCCCCCTCCACATTTAAACTCTTGCATTGTGTAATGGCTGGGTAGGCAACCAATCAAAGCCACTTTGTGCCGAGATTTACATATCATCACCACTTTAAAAAATGCATCCGGCCATGTTGCTGTGGAAAAGTTTGTTCAATTGAACAATGCTGTATTAACTGTTCCCCATGCAAATGTTTGTGCTGAAGAAACATAAGCCAGGCAAGCAATAATCTGCATAAATGCCCTTGAGGCCCCAAAGGAAAGCAGGTGATGGACCCAGTTTCATCAGTCCCTCGGCAGTGTCAGTCATTTGGCAGAATGCCTCATTATTAGAACTCCGAAACAGAACCAAGACCATGCTTAACTGATGGCAAGAGGGGCTCCTCATGCACAATCAGAATCACAGATCACACACCATCACCCACATGAAGGAGCTGGATGGCAGTAGTGGGATTGAGACCACCATCCAGCCCCTCCTGGAATGTGCATTTGCCTGAGACTCTAGTCCCTGAAATGCAATGATCCTTGTCAAGGCTCATGTCAAACTGGAGGATAATACAGGGCTTACAAGGACACACATTTAAAACAAAATCAATTCATCAACTTGACAAAAGATGCCCTATGGTGTTCACACAATTTGCTGCTCTGCAAGGAGCTGTGTGTGGTCAAATGTAGTATGCCAGTGCACTACAATGTCCAAGACAAAATACTGTAAGACACTCCAAAGCTTTATGTAACCATCATAAAGTCCATTGGGAAAGGTCACAGTGCAGGCCTCTCCTCCCATTACACATTCATACCCTGGGACCTGTCAATAACGAGGGAACCATTTGGTCGACTATTTTTTAATATTTTATTAACTATTTTGGAATGGTCTGTCAAAAAAAAGATAGATTATTCGATCAGGTGGAGCAGAAACTAACCTTAGTGTGTCAGTTGATCACCAACCCTAAAATAAAGACATCAATAATACAAGGAGAGGGCAAAAGCTCTATAATGTATTGACACCAAAGCTATTCATTCTGCTGGTATGTGAACTATGTGATCTTAAACTTTCCAGCACTCTGTTCCAGTATGGTGATAATAGACAATAGGTGCAGGAGTAGGCCATTCGGCCCTTCGAGCCAGCACCACAATTCAATGTGATCATGGCTGATCATCCCCAATCGGTACCCCGTTCCTACCTTCTCCCCATATCCCCTGACTCCGCTATTTTTAGGAGCCCTATCTAGCTCTCTTGAAAGCATCCAGAGAACCTGTTTCCTCGTCGCCGTTCTAAATGGCTTACCCCTTATTCTTAAACTGTGGCCCCTGGTTCTGGACTCCCCAACATCGGGAACATGTTTCCTGCCCTTGTTTGTCCAAGCCCTTAACAATCTTATATGTTTCAATGAGATGCTCTCTCATCCTTCTAAACTCCAGAGTGTACAAGCCCAGCTGCACCATTCTCTCAGCATATGACAGTCCCGCCATCCCGGGAATTAACCTTGTAAACCTACGCTGCACTCCCTCAATAGCAAGAATGTCCTTCCTCAAATTAGGGGACCAAAACCGCACACAATACTCCAGGTGTGGTCTCACTAGGGCTCTGTACTGCAGAAGGAGTAGTCCTCCTATATTACTCTTATATTCAATTCCTATATTCGATTCCTTTTCTTATAAAGGCCAATATGCCATTCACTTTCTTTTATAAAGGCCAAGGTGATGTCAGTTCAAAATTAAATACTGTAGATGCTAAAAATTTGAAAGATAAACAGAAAACACAAGAAATACTTAGTAAGGTTTCTGATTTCAACGATGCCTCTCCATCAGAACTTAGAAAAGTCGAGATGTGGAAGTGGCACAGGGTGAAGAGGTATAAAATGATAATGAAGCAGTAGCTCAGTTACCCCACAGAATGAAGAATAAAGTCACAAGATTGCTAGCCTGCAAATTTGAATACTACCGTTGCGATTTAAAAAAACTTAATTTTGTTAGAGATTCCTCAAAAGTTGAGTTCCATAAACTCTGATAGTTTAGCTAAAGGAGCCCAGAGAGTTTATATCACTTTTCTACACTGCAGTGGAGACAAATATTTTAATCATTCCAGTGGTTTAATTACAGTAATTAGGATGGCATGAGGAATAACACTAATTATTAATTGTAACATCAATCATCAGCAATGTGACTCATTTTGGATATGTCCTGTGACAGCACCCTCTCCCTCGGATGCCACACTTATCCCTGTCACTGGCTGACAGGCTGGGAGAAACCAATCCCAGCATCGCTGGTAACAGATGGGGAAAACGAGCTCATCATAAGGTCAAAAGTAATTGCAGCAGAATTAGGCCATTCAGCCCATCACGTCTACTCCGCCATTCAATCATGGCTGATCTATCTGTCCTTCCTAACCCCATTCCTCTGCCTTATCCCCATAATCCTGACATCCGCACAAATCAAGAATCTATCTAGTTCTGTCATAGAGTGATACAGTGTGGAAACAGGCCCTTCGGCCAAACTTGCCCACGTTGTCCAACATGTCCCAGCTACACTCTCCCACCTGCCTGCGTTTGGTCCATATCCCTAAAAACCTGCCCTATCCATGTATCTGTCTAACTGTTTCTTAAATGTTGGGATAGTCCCAGCCTCAGCTACCCCCTCTGGCAGCTTGTTCCATACACCTACCCCCCTTTCTGTGAAAAAGTTACTCCTCAGATTACTATCAAATCTTTTCCCCTTCACCTTAAACCGATGTCCTCTGGTCCTCGATTTACATACAGTGGGCAAGAGACACTGTGCATCTACCCAATCTATTCCTCTCATGATTTTATCCACCTCTATAAGATCACCCCTCATCCTCCTGCGCTCCAAGGAATAGAGTTCCAGCCTACTCACTCTCCCTACAGCTCAGACCCTCTAGTCCTGGCAACATCCTCGTAAATCTTTGTACACTGTTCTCTCTGACGAGAGTTCTGCAACATTCTCTCTCGCTACGATACGATATGATAAAACTTGATTCATCCCCGGAGGGAATTTGGAAATTGGTCTCCCGACAGTCACAACACACAAGGTACACAAAAACTTGAAATTTAAAGAGAAAACAAAAAGAAAAAGACAAGCGACTGCCGTGTCTAAAGCGCCTTCACCGGAACAAATGAACAAACAAACAAACGCAGGCTTATCCCATTGGCAGAGGATTCTAAACTAGAGTGCCGTCTCCCTCCCCCACGCCGGGTCCCCATTGTACTTCATGGCAATCCCCTCAGACCGGGTCCCCATTGTCTTCCCCTCCCCCCTCACGCTCATCAACCGCGAGGCCCCACCACTACCAGCTCCCGTTGCCGCTGAGGCCCACGTTGCTGCCGAGTCTCCCGCTGCTGCTGAGGCACCTGCTGCCACCACCGAGTCTCCCGCTGCCACCGCTGAGGCTGCTTTGGCCTAAACAGGCCTAGCCACTCAGCTTAACCGCAGTCCCCTGGGAGGCCTGCGGGGCCGATCCAATCTTCGGTTGTCATTCTGGTCGTCGGCGGAGCAGTTATTTGGCGTGTGGATCGGGCCCGCGCGGCTCCAGGGACACACCCACCGCACGCGCAGCTGCTCGGGAAACTCCCGCCGTGTGCGTGGTGGGCGTCTCTCCGCGCGCTATTCCCCGTCTGTGACTTTTTTGCATATCTTTCATTAATTTGTTCTATATATCTCTACATCACTGTCTATATCTCTTGTTTTCCTTTCCCCTAACTAGTCTGAAGAAGAGTCTTGACCCGAAATATCAAGATACAGGTGCACAACCTTTTATCCGAAGAGCCAAATAACGAAAACCTCCGAATAGCGACATTTTTTCGGTCCTTGAAGAAAGGTCCTTGAAAACGTTCACCGAGGGCGGCCCGCAGAGGTGACAGCGGAACCTCCGGTCGGTGCTCGAAGAAAGGGGAACTAAATCCCCATTCATAAAAGAGAAGGTGAGGGTATATTGCGCGGGAGGGTTAATAATTGACAATATGCTGCTACCTGCCAGCTGAGTTAAAAAGTTCCCACGGTAGACTCACGATACACAGTGTATCGTGAGTCTTGCGTGGGAACTTTTTAACTCAGCGTGCAGGCAGCAGTAGATTGTCGCTCCCTTCAGTTTCACCCCACCTACACCCCTCTGCTTCCCGGCCATGTGTGTGACCCCTTCCCTCCCCTCTCCAGCTCCCCGCCCATTGCACCAGCGCGGGGGCTTTGTACTGTCTTCACGTCGCGATGCTAGCAGCACAGTGCCAGTCACCGGAGACGTCAGGACCAACGGAACACCGACCCCCAGGCCCACTGCAAGCACGGAGATCCCAGATCAGCAACTCCAGCCCAGCCCCGTTCCAACTCCAGAGGAACACGCTCCCCGTATGGCCAGAAGCTGATGGTGTGCAAGGGGTACGTCTTGTTCTTGGGGTCGCGCAGCTCGGGCTGTGGGCGAACTGCCACTTGTCGCCATAGCGGCCCATCAGGGAGCGGATTCCTCTGGAGTTGGAGGGGGAGGGGGGTATTGTGCTGTTTGATCGCCCCCTACTATTCCAGGGACAGGGAGACAGGACGTTCACCGAGGCCGGCCCGCAGAGGTGACAGCGGAACCTCCGGTCGGTCCTCGAAGAAAGGGGAACTAAATCCCCATTCATAAAAGAGAAGGTGAGAGTATATTGCGCGGGAGGGCTAATAATTGACAATATGCTGCTACCTGCCCGCTGAGTTAAAAAGTTCCCACGGTAGACACGATACACAGTGTATCGTGAGTCTTGCGTGGGAACTTTTTAACTCGGCGTGCAGGCAGCAGCAGATTGTCGCTCCCTTCAGTTTCACCCCACCTACACCCCTCTGCTCCCCGGCTATGTGTGTGACCCCATCCCTCCCCTCTGCAGCTCCCTGCTCATTGCACCGGCGCGGGGGCTTTGCACTGTCTTCACGTTGGCGATGGCAGCAGGCTAGTGCAGTCACCGGAGACGTCAGGACCAATTGGACGTCGACCACCAGGCCCACCACAAGCACGGAGATCCCAGGGACCCACAGCCAACAGCAGCCCAGTCCAGCCCCGCTCCAACTACAGAGGAACCTGGGTTGCGGATGACGGGGCGCAGCTCGGGGCGTCGTAGGGGCCCATCGGGAAGCGGGTTCCTGTTGGTCCTAACGTCTCCGACCACCTGCTATCCTCCGGGAACTGTACCGCCCTTGCAGGAGAGTGTGGTTGTTTGCAGTTGCAGAGGGAGGGGGCAAGGGCAGTACAGTTCCCAGTCTCAGCTCCAGTCCAGGGGGGTGGCCGGAGACGTCAGGACCAACGGGACAGCGACCCCCAGGCCCACTGCAAGCACGGAGATCCCAGAGACCCACAGCCAGCAGCAACTCCAACCCAGCCCCGCTCCAACTCCAGAGGAACACGTAGGGGCAGAAGCTGATGGTGTGCAAGGTGTTCTTGGGGTTGCGCAGCTCGGGCTGTGGGCAAACTGCCACTTGTCGCCGTAGCAGCCCATCGGGGAGCGGATTCCTCTGTAGTTGGAGGGGGAGGGGGGTATTGTGCTGTTTGATCGCCCCCTGCTATCCCAGGGACAGGGAGACACAGCGGCGTTTTAGACTGGTAGGCAATCACTTCCAAAGTTCTGCCCACACAGTCAGTACACCTCTCCTACACTGCATTTCATACAAACATTTATTCTGCAAGAAAAAACGACATTGAAGACTCAAACTCGCGACCGAGTAACTGCCGGGATCGAGGCGCAAACTCACTCTACCACTGAGCCAGCCATTAAAATCTACGCTAAAAAATTTCCATTCCAAAGACCGACAAATTCTGAATTACGAAAAGTGTCTGGTCCCAAGGCTTTCGGATAAAAGGTTGTGCACCTGTACAAGATACAAGATACAATTTATTTGTCATTTGGACCCCTTGAGGTCCAAACGAAATGACGTTTCTGCAGCCATACATTACAAACAAATAGACCCAAGACACAACATTATTTACATAAACATCCATCACATTGCTGTGATGGAAGGCCAAAAAAACTTATCTCTCCACTGCACTCCCCTTCCCCCCTGATGTCAGAGGCAAAGTCAAAGCCCCCGGCTGGCGATGGCGATTGTCCCGCGGCCATTAAAGCCACGCCGGGTGATGCAAGGTCGCACACCGGGCTCTTGATGTTAGAGCCCCCGGCGTGGGCTCGCATAGTCCCGCAGCCATTCCAAGCCAAATATCACCCATTCCTTCTCTCCAAAGATGTTGCCTGTCCCGCGCAGTTACTCCAGCATTTTGTGTCTATCTTTGGTTTAAACCAGCATCTGCAGTTCCATCCTACACATGCCAGTGCCCCTTCCTGCCCACACATAGAGGCAAAGACTGTGCTGCCAGGTTACTCCAGAGACTGCTAGCAACTCCTCTTCAAGCCCCAAAAGCTAAATTGCCAGGATCAACCTGAGACCGCCACCGCCTCCTCTCAAAGCAAGAGTGAACTGCGGGAAGAGGACTGAGATTGCCATGCCTCCTTCGAAGACCAGGACTGAGATACTGGGATAAGTCTGAGATAGCCAGAACCACTGCACATGTGCTGTGATGATGAGGGACAGCGCCCCCATGCAATCCTGGACTTTGTTACCACTGTAAGTAAAATGCGACACGCGGGTTCTCCCCACTGCGACTGTCGGTGTGATTATAACTGTTCAATATTTTTCTACATTTTAAGAGAGTGTTTCTGCTTGTTTTATTACATTGCGTGTTTTATTACATTTATTTTTATTACTCAACTAGACTAAGTGGGACCCGTTGGGTCCCATTCTCACACGATAGGCCTGGTCCCCCATTGCAATATTCCACCTCGCCACCAATTCCAATATTCCATCACTCACGCATAGCCCCCGACTGCACAGGCGCGGTTGACGGGTTCCCATTGTGACGCCCCTGATCCGCTCTCCTCCTCAGCCCCCCCACTCCGCCCCTTGCCCTCCCCCCTTTCCACCACTCCATACCCCCCTCACCTCACACCCCCCCCCCCCCCCCCCCATCCACTCTTAGCGGCTTTCCGGCTGCGCAGCCATTCTCTCCCATTGGGTTCTCATTGTGACGTAGAACACACAGGTATTACTGTGCAGGTGCAGCTGACGGGAACGGCAAGTGGAAAAGGGATTTATTAAAGCTTAAAATGTGAATAACAAAATATAACAACAATTAAAACATTAAAGAGGAGATTTATTCAGTCCATTCTTTCTTGTTGCGTCGCTTGTTGGGTTCTGCAGCCAGGGGAGGGGGTCGGTTTCAGGCGGGGACTGTCGGGGGCTGGTGGGGGGAGCGTCCTGCAGCCTGGGGAGAGGCACCGCTTCAGGTGGGGCTGTCGGGGGCCGGTGGGGGAGGGGGTAGTGTCCTGCAGCCGGGGGAAGGGGAGGGCTTCAAGTGGTGGCCAATGGGGGTGGGGGATTTCTGGAGAGCTAGTATGGGGGTTGTGAGCCGAAGGGACTGGTTTCCAGATGGGTAGTATGGACATTATGTATGGACATTATGGGCCGAATGGATTCTTGGGCTAGTCCTGCAGCTGGGGATGGGGAGGTTTCAGGTGGGGGTGCGAATTCGGGAGTCACAGTTCACTCCGTTGGGGGGGGGGGGGGGTGTCAGGGGCTTGTGGACTCACAGTTCACTCAGTCACGGCTTGTGGACTCACAGTTCACTCAGTCACGACTCACAGTTCACTTGACTTGTAGACTCACAGTTCACTCAGTCGACGGCTTGATTGGACTCACAGTTCACTCAGTCACGGCTTGTGGACTCACAGTTCACTCAGTCACGGCTGGGGACGGGGAGGCTTCAGGTGGGGACCGGTGGGAGCGTTCTGCAGCCGGGGGAGGGGGACAGCTTCAGGCAGGGGCCAGTGGGGAGGGGGCGGTGGGGGGGAGCGCTGCCGTGGCCTACTGCTGCCGTGGCCTGCTGCTACTGTGACCTGCCGCTGGGGAGGGGGGGGGGTGTGCGAGGGGATGTTGTATGGGCGGGGGTGGTGAGCCCCACCAGCGCCCAGCCCCACCAATGCCTGGCTCCCTCAATCCCCCCACTCTCACTTCCCCAGGATCTTGAGTTTGCAGCGAACGGGCAGGCCCCGTGCTCCGTGCGGCTTCTGGACTCACAGTTCACTCACTCGGGGCTTGTGGACTCACAGTTCACTCAGTCACGGCTTGTGGACTCACAGTTCACGCAGTCACAGCTTGTGGATTCACAGTTCACTCAGTCACGGCTTGTGGACTCACAATTCACTCACAGCTTGTGGACTCGCAGTGTGGGGTGCAGGGGTTCACTCAGGGGGGGTGCAGGGGACTCACAATTCACTCACAGCTTGGGGACTCGCAGTGTGGGGTGGGTGCAGGGGAGGGGGGGGGTGCAGGGGAGGGGGGGTGCAGGGGAGGAGGGTGCAGGGAGGGGGTGTGCAGCAGAGGGGGGTGTGGGCACAGTGGCTCCCGGTCCCGGCTCTGACCGCACTCAACGGCTCCAGACTCTCTCACCGGTTCTCGTCCCCGGCTGCACACATCGGCATCCAGGTCGCCGCCCCCACTTGCATCGCAGAACACAGCCTCCCTCCGCTCGCAGAACACAGCCCCCGCTCACAGATCACAGTCCCCGCTCGCTGAGCACAGCCCCACGTTTGCAGAACACATCCCATCACTCGCAGAACACAGCCCCTGCTCATAGTCTGCTTCAGCTTTATTCTCCCCGCTGTTCAGCAGGTGCCGGAAGGGGCATTACCTTCATGGTGAATGACAGGCGAGAAGACCAATCTGCTGATCTCATGATTTTTTAAACCTTCATAACTTTTGAAATATTCCACCGATCGGAACAAAACCTGGTGCGCTTGGAGCAGAGGATAACGGTGAGTAAGGTGGCAAAAAATCCTAGCATTATAGGGCAGCGTTTCTGCGCAAATTTAAAAACAATACAGAAGTGGTCAAGATGAGAGTTTTAGTAATAGTATAGATGTCATGTAAGATTAGAGGACAGTAATTTCCAGTTAGAGAATCAAGATTATCCATTCTGTCCCTCTTGCTTGCTCTGTTATACAATAAGATCCTGCTTAATCTATTACATCGGCTGTACCATCTACTTTGCTATACCAGTTCTATATCATTTGATGCTCTTCATAACTAGAAATAAAAGGACTGAGTGAGTATCTTGAACTTAAGTCCATGATGTTTTAATTCAGGATGGGTTTCACTACAGGATGCCCTTCACCAGGGCTAAGCACGTTTGGGTGCATGACTAACAAACTGAAATATTTTCACAATGAGAGAGCTCGGAAACTGTAATGGATCAGAGGAACTCAAGTAAACAAATCAGGGCAAACGTGCAAAAAGTAATTAGAAAACGCTAACGACACTTAATCTTTATCTTAAAAGACTAGGATATAAAGGGTGTAACACTTGAATGCGAAGAGCTTTGGTTGGACCCCATTTGTTTCAGTTTAGTTTATTGTCACGTGTACCGCAGTATAGTGAAAAGCTTTTTGTTGCGTGCAAACCAGACAGCAGAAAGACAATACATGATTACAATTAATCCATTTACAGTGTATAGATACATAAGGGAATAAAGTTTAGTGCAAGGTAAAGCCAGCAAAGTCCGATCAAGGATAGTCCGAGGGACATCAGAGGTAAATAGTAGTTCAGCACTGCTCCCTGCTTGTCGTAGGATGATTCAGTTGCCCGATAACAGCTGGGAAGAAACTGTCCCTAAATCTGATGGTGTGCATTTTCACACATTTTGCCTGATGGTAGAGGGGTGGAGAGGGAGTGCCCAGGGTGCGAATCGTTCTTGATTATGCTGCTGGCCTTCAGCTACTGCATTCTGCATTGCATTGCATTGCATGCATGCTACTGTATTCCTTTTGGCAGATTGGAAATTGCATTTTGGTATTGGAAGAGATGCTATTCAGATTCACTAGACTAATATGGGCAGTTAAGTGGTTTAATAACATAATAAAGTTTCACAGATTTGGCTTGTTTTTCCCCATCATATAAAATTGGGGGTGATCTAAATAGAATGTTTAAAATGATAACAAGGAGTCAGTTGAATAGAAACAGAATAATTTTCCCTTTTATGGGAAAACCAAAACACAAGAAACAATCAAAATAAGAGAAAGGGCAAGAATCAAGATAAGAAGCATGTTTTCCCCACAAAAAAGATAATAAAAAACAGGACTCAAAGCATGAATGATCAATTAAAACTCTCAAGACTCGAGATTCACAGTTTTGTTTTGTAAGTCTTTCAGGAGGCAAATACCAGGGTTAAACTGGCTGCTTTTTCATTCTAAAGTGCAGTTACTTTGGTATATAGGACAACACGGGTGCTAATTTACATTGGGTAAGGCTCCACACATTGGATTAAGATAATTAAATGTTGACCAGTTCTGTTCTCAGATTGTGTTATTAGATATTTTACATCGACCTGAAAAATCAGACAGCACCCAGACTTGAATATCTTCCCCAAGCAGCATACTGCACTGAACTGTCTGCTTTGGAAGATACTTATGCTCCTGAGGCTGACATTAGAGACAAACTCATGAAAGCTATGAATGTAAAGTCAAATTTAATACATGGGAGAATAGCAATAAAAGCACTAATGATTAGTTCAATGTGCACTGGAGTAAATGATGACATGGAATCTTCAAGTGGACTGTGTATATTGAATTCCAGCTCCTCGCATTTCTTCAGTAATAAAATAAACTTTAACCAAGACAAAAACATTGCTGAAAGCAGAATTCCAACTTGTAATACCTTGAGGACTAGTCAAGCTGAAGAAAGCTAATGTTTACTCTTCAGTTGGCTAACCTTTCAAACTATTTGAATAAATTGGTATGCCCGATCAAATATCAATATTTTGTCGTGTGTCTGTTCATTGTCAAGGATTGTTTTATCCTATTAGTTCTTTCTCATTAGAATACAAATTACAGAGCAAAATGATAGTTAGGCATTATGACAGAGTGAGACATTGTAGGCAGAAGACTGATTTCAGTAGTTGAAAAGTCAACATAAAAATTGTGTCAGCAATGGAGGAGACCCAGGACAGAGAGGTCGGATTGGGAATGGGAGGGGGAGTTGAAGTACTGAGCCACCGGGAGTTCAGGTAGGTTATTGCGGACTGAGCGGAGGTGTTCGGCGAAACGATCGCCCAACCTCCGCTTAGTCTCCCCGATGTAAATCAGCTGACATCTAGAGCAGCGGATGCAGTAGATGAGGTTGGAGGAGATACAGGTGAACCTTTGTCGCACCTGGAATGACTGCTTGGGTCCTTGAATGGAGTCGAGGGGGAGGTGAAGGAACAGGTATTGCATTTCTTGTGGTTGCAATGGAAAGTGCCCGGGGAGGGGGTGGTACGGGAGGGAAGGGAAGAATTGACAAGGGAGGTGCGGAGGGAGCGGTCTTTGCGGAAGGCAGACATAGGAGGAGATGGGAAGATGTGGCGAGTGGTGGGGTCACGTTGGAGGTGGCGGAAATGGCGGAGGATTATGTGTTGTTATAGATTTATAGACCCTGTTAGCCTGACATCAGTGGTGGGGTAGATGCTGGAGTCAATTATCAAAGATGTAATAGCGGCATATTTGGACAGCAGTAACAGGATCAGTCCAAGTCAGCATGGATTTACGAAGGGGAAATCATGCTTGACAAATCTTCTGGAATTTATTGAAGATGTAACAAGTAAAATGGACAAGGGAGAGCCAGTGGATGTAGTGTATCTGGACTTTCAGAAAACCTTCGATAAGGTCCCACACAGGAGAACAGTGGGCAAAATTAGAGCACATGGTATTGGGGGTAGGATATTGACATGGATAGAAAATTGGTTGGCAGACAGGAAACAAAGAGTAGGGATTAACGGGTCGCTTTCAGAATGGCAGGCAGTGACTAGTGGGGTGCCGCAAGGCTTGGTGCTAGGACCGCAGCTATTTGCAATATACATTAATGATTTAGACGAAGGAATTAAAAGTAACATTAGCAAATTTGCACATGACACAAAGCTGGGTGGCAGTGTGAACTGTGAAGAGGATGCTATGAGGATTCAGGATGACTTGGACAGGTTGGGTGAGTGGACAGATGCATGGCAGATGCAGTATAATGTGGATAAATGTGAGGTTATCCACTTTGGTGGCAAGAACGAGAATGCAGATTATTATCTGAATGGTGTCAGGTTAGGAAAAGGGGAAGGACCATGAGACCTGGGTGTCCTTGTACATCAGTCATTGAAAGTAACCATGCAGATACAACAGGCAGTGAAGAAAGCTAATGGCATATTAGCCTTCATAATGAGAGAAGTTGAGTATAGGAGCAAAAAGTAGTTCTGCCGTTGTACAGGGCCCTGGCGAGACCACGTCTGGAGTATTGTGTGCAGTTTTGGTCTCCTAATTTGAGGAAGGACATTCTTGCTCTTGAGGGAGTGCAGCTTATGTTCACAAGGTTAATTCCCGGGATGGCAGGACTGTCATATGATGAAAGAATGGAGCGACTGGGCTTGTATTCACTGGAAGTTAGAAGGATAGGGGATCTTATAGAAACATATAAAATTATTAAGGGATTGGACACGCTAGATGCAGGAAACATGTTCCTGATGTTGGGGGAGTCCAGAACCACGGGCCACAGTTTAAGAATAAGGGGTAGGCCATTTAGAACTAAGATGAGGAAAAACTTTTTCACACAGAGTTGTGAATTTGTGGAATCTCTGCGTCAGAAGGCAGTGGAGACCGATTCACTGGGTGCATTCAAAAGAAAGTTAGGTAGAGCTCTTAAGGCCAGCAAAATCAAGGGGTATGGGGAGAAGGCAGGAATGGGGGTACTGATTGTGGATGATCTGCCATGATCACATTGAATGGCACAAAGGGCCGAATGGGCCTGCACCTATTGTCTATGTATCCATGTATGTAAAACAAATGGTTAATCATTTTGCACTGAATGGATCAATTGGCTTCTGTTGATGTGATATAAGCAAAGTGATACTGAAACAATCAGAGGGTGAAATGGGGGTTTTCTTTCTGCTAAGCAGTTATGTTTTGACATCACAGCATTGATTTTAATTCAAGCACTTAGTTAATGCAAGCTGGCAACTTACCCAAATGGAACAGATGGTAAAGGTAGATATATCACATTTTAGAGTTGGCAAATCTGCATTATACTTTTATCTGATGTAACTTCAATAGTTTTTTTTCAATCCAGACAGGTGGGTTGTTCTAAATGAACAGAGAACTTCAGACTCATAATTGGCATATTTGTCCTCTTTATATCTTTTTGATATATTTATTCAATGAAAAAAATTAAGCATACAAAAATATCATTAGAATACGGTTTAAAAACGTACCTTATATGTTGTCTTGGCCAAGTAAGTGTGCAAATACCTTGATGTGAAACGTCGGTAAATTCAATAAATTGATTAGGTATAGTAAGTAATTGTCAACACCCCAGAATTTCATTTGATCCCTCGTAATTATGTCCGGATTATAGGTGTGGGCGGACTATCATTTGTCGGAAAATCAGTTCAATCTGTACTTGGCTATCACTAACTTTTGCAGAATAATCTGTGAAAGAGATGAACTCCTGACTTCCAACTAGTGGTACAATGCAGATTACATTACTTTAGTCACTCTACACCTTCATTCCCCACCAGGAAGGTTTTAAAGCCCTCTGTTTCTTCCTCGACCGCAGAACCAGCCAATTTCCCTCTACCACGCTCTACTCCACAGAGCAGAGCTGGTCCTCACCCTTAAAAACATCTCATTCAACTCCTCCCACCAAATCCAAGATGTAGCTATGGGCACTTGCGTGGCCCACAGCTAAGCCTGCCTCTTTGTAGGGTATGTCGAGCAATCACTGTTCCAGGCATACACTGGTCCTATCCCCGAGCTCTCACTCCGCTACATTGACGACTGTATCAGTGCTACCTCCCGCACCCAAGCACAACTCACTGACTTAAATAATTTTACTACTAATTTCCATCCTGCACCCAAATTTACTTGGACCATCTCCGACATCTCCCTGCCTATCCATCACAGAGGACAAATTATCATCTGACATCTATTATAAACCCACCGACTCCCACAGCTATCTAGGCTACACGTCTTCCTACCCTGCTTCCTGTAAAGACTCCATCCCGTACTCTCAATTCGTCCGTCTACGCCGTATCTGCGCCCAAGATGAGATGTTAAATACCAGGACACCGGAGATGTCCTCATTCTTTAGGGAATGGGGGTTCCCCTCCTCCATCATGAATGAGGCTCTCACTACGGTCTCCTTGATACCCTGCAGATTTTCCTCTCCATCTCTCCCCTTTCTCAGTCCTCCAACAAGTCTGACTGTTTCCGACAACATTTTATCTCTGTTGCTTTGTTGTTACCTTCTTCCAGCTAACAATGATCTATTCTACATGATCCTTGATGTCCATTCCCTTTGTCCTATTTTCACAACTTACACTTCCTTATCTACATATCTCCCATTCCCTTGACATCAGTCTGAAGAAGGGTCTCGACCCGAAACATCACCCATTCCTTCTAACCAGAGAGGCAGCCTGTTCCACTGAGTTACTCAAGCATTTTGCGTCTATCTTTGGTTTAAACCAGCATCTGCAGTTCCATCCTACACATGCCAGTGCCCCTTCCTGTCCACACACAGAGACAAAGATTGTGCTGCCAGGTTATTCCAGAGACTGCTAGCAACGCCTCTTCAAGCCCCAAAACCTGAACTGCCAGGATCAACCTGAGACCGCCACCACCTCCTCTCAAAGCAAGAGTGAACTGCAGGAAGAAGCCTGAGATTGCCATGCCTCCTCCTTCAAAGACCAGGACTGAGATACTGGGACAAGTCTGAGATAGCCAGAACCACCGCACATGTGCTGTGATGGTGAAGGACAGCATCCCCATGCAGTCCTGGAATTTCTTACCACTGTAAATAAAATGTATCCATTCGTTCCTACCCATTACATTACTTAAACCCCTGTCTCACGGTGCGAGTCCACCCATGAATGATCCCGAGTTTAAAACAAATCAAACTCGTGGTAATCACGTAGAATTAACGTAGCGGGAACGCCGGAACTCGTAACACTAACGGCAGGTACTCGGGAAACTTGTTAACTCGTGAAAACCTTTCAACATGATGAAAGATTTCCACGAGTCAAATTTACTCTTGAAGTAAACATTTTAAACTTTTAAACTCATTGTAAGAACGCAAGTAGCCCGTGAGTTTACCGTAGTGACTCGTGAGTCTACCGTGGGCACTCATTAACTCAGCGGGACAGGCAGCATCTCTGGAGAAAAGGAATAGGTGACGGGATGACGTTTCCAAAATTCTGCTGCGTCTTTGTGTTACTCCAGGACTGTGTGTTCACTTTTTGTCAACCAGCATCTGCCCTTTCTTGTGTATGACATCATTTGTATCCGTGGCAGTTTATTGTCGCTCCCTTCAGTTTCCCAGGGGGTCGGGGGTCGGGACGGGACGGGGGGGGGGGGGGGGGGGGGGGGGGGGGGAGGGTGTTGATGCTGCCTAGTGACGATGTCATTTATCCAACGAGTAGTCAAGTCAAGTCAAGTCCAGTTTATTCGTCACATACACATACGAGATGTGCAGTGAAATGAAAATTGGCAATGCTTGCAGACTTTGTGCCTAAAACAAACAAAACTGCAAACAGAATGGAACAGAATCACATATTCACATATTACATATTGTGGGAGAAAAGAAAAAGGAAAAAAAAACTGCAATTTAAAAAAAAAACTGTAGAATGGTACAGTAAAGTTAGTCCCTGGTGAGATAGGAGTTTACAGTCCTAATGGCCTCTGGGAAGAAACTCCTTCTCAACCTCCCTGTTCTCACAGCATGGCAACTGAGGCGTTTGCCTGACCATAGCAGCTGGAACAGTCCGTTGCAGGGGTGAAAGGGGTCTCCCATGATCTTATTGGCTCTGGAGTTGCACCTTCTGATGTATAGTTACTGCAGAGGGGCGAGTGAAGTTCCCATGGTGCGTTTGACCGAACGCACTACTCTCTGCAGAGCCTTCTTGTCCTGAACAGGGCAAATCCAAAACCAATTTGTGATATTTCCGGACAAGATGCTTTCCACAGCCGCTGAGTAGAAGCTCTGGAGGATCCTCAGAGACACTCAGAATTTCCTCAATTGCCTGAGGTGGTAAAGGCGCTGCCTTGCCTTACTCACGAATGCTGCAGCGTGTGATATCCATGTCATATCCTCAGAGATGTGGACTCCCAGGTATTTAAAACAGCTCACCCTATCCAGTGGTGGGATCCCGTTGGAGGTGGCGAAAATGTTGGAGGATTATCTGTTGTACGTGACAGCTGGTGGGGTGGAAGGTGAGGACAAGGGGGACTCTGTAATTTTGTAAACCCCTGCAAAAAAGCTGAAATACCAGCAAAAATTAAATTTGCGGCGGGATTCAATTGTTCGTAAGGTGGAATAATTGGTGTCCCCCCCCCTTTTTTAGAGCTTTGCAAATGTCATTTCTCTTTTCCAAGAGGGAAGCTCTTGTTTCTCATGACATTAATCCACCTCGTTTGGCATGATACTCATTCTGTGTAAAACAGCATCCTGCACGAGAAGAACCAGCTGCAGGCCAAACAGCAGTGGCAGGATGAGAAACGACTTGTGCAGTGGTGATAAAATAACAGAACCTAAACTTGGCTTTTGAAATGAAAAGATTGCGGAAATCAGCTCTTTCTCTGAAGAAGTGTCTTGACCTGAAACATCACCCAGTCAGTCGGAAGAAGGGTCTTGACCCGAAACATCACCCATTCATTCTCTCCAGAAATGCTGCCCGTCCCACTGAATTACTCCAGCCGTTTGTGTCTCCCGTATGCCCCTGTCACACTTAGGAAACCTGAACGGAAACCTCTGGAGACTTTGCGCCCCACCCAAGGTTTCCGTGCGGTTCCCGGAGGTTTTTGTCAGTCTCCCTACCTGCTTCCACTACCTGCAACCTCCGGCAACCACCTGCAACCTCTGGGAACCGCACGGAAACCTTGGGTGGGGCGCAAAGTGTCCAGAGGTTTCCGTTCAGGTTTCCTAAGTGGGATAGGGGCATAAAGCTCTATCTCAAACTATCCAAAAGCAGATTACACAATGACAGGATAAAGGTCACCCCTCTTCTATGGCAGGGAATGGTAAGCATCCTTGTCAAGGATCATTGCCACACCTGGTTTTGACATCAATAAGGGTATATTTGGAGCTTCCTTAACCAGTAAGTTATATGAAAGATTGAAACGAGCATCCCATCTGAAATGATGAAATAGACTGAAAATCTCAATGCTATATAATCCAGTACATGAAACAGGCCAAGTGGAAATGAATGCAAATAGCATAGGCTTGAGGCAGGTCATAATGTAAGCTACTCTTGTGTTTGAAAACGAATGTTTAAAGTCGTCAAACTAGTTTATGCACAATGGGAACTGCATGCTTAAGGATTCCTACTAGTTGAAATGACAACTCCTTTTTGACACTTAGAAAATACCAGAATTGAGTTGCACCTAAATTTCAATTGTACAATGACAACCTATTTGGAGCTAATATAATAATTATATACATAACTTTTGGTGCATGTTTTCGAGAATGTTGTTAGACAGTATTTTTCATTGCAGCCAACTTTCGACTTAACAAATGCAAAAGTGGGATTTAGGACAGCTTCAATTAATGAGCAAAGTTTTGAATGTTTTAATTGATGAGCAGCATAGTATTTGCACAATATCTTATATTGCAAGGAAGTTGAAGTTCAATGTTAAATGTGCCTTTGAATCACAGCTTGGAAACTGCTGTGGAAACGGGCCCTTCAGCCTGATTTGGCTTTGCTAACCTAGATGTCTCATCTGAGCCACTTGCATAAACCTTTCCTATCAATGTCCTTGTCCAAATGTCTTTAAAATGTTGTTATGGTTCCCACCTCAACTACTTCCTCTGACAGCTTGTTCCAAACACCCAACATTCTCTGTGTGAAAAAAGTTGCCTTTCAGGCTCCTATTAATCTTTCCCCTCTCATCTTAAACCCATGTAATCTAGTTCTTAATATCCACTACCCTGGGGAGAAAAACTTTGAATTCATCCTATCCATGCTGCTCATGCTTTTATACACATTTATAAGATCACCCATCAACTTCCTGTGCTCCAAGGAACAAAGTCCTAGCTTGCCCAACCTTTTCCTAGAGCTCCGACCCAAGGTTACTGCCAACATCCTCGTAAATCTTCCCCGCAACCTCTCTAGCACAATGACAACCTTCCTATTGAAGGGTGAGCGAAACTTAGCACAATACTCCATGACTGATGAAGGCCAATGTGCCAAAAGCTTTGTTCACTACCCGATCTACCTGTGACACCACTGTCAGGGAACTACAGTGTCCTCCATAATGTTTGGGACAAAGACCCATCATTTATTAATTTGCCTCCGTATTCCACAATTTGAGATTTGTAATAGAAAAAAAATCACATATGGTTAAAGTGGACATTGTCACAGGCCATTTTTATACATTTTGGCTTCACCATGTAGAAATTACAGCTGTGTTTATACATATTCCCCTTATTTCAGGGCACCATAATGTTTAGGGACACATGGCTTCACAGATGTTTGTAATTGCTCATGTGTGTTTAATTGCCTCCTTAATGCAGGTATAAGAGAGCTCTCAGCACCTAGTCTTTCCTCTAGTCTTTCCATCACCTTTGGAAACCTTTATTGCTGTTTATTAACATGAGGACCAAAGTTGTGCTAATGAAAGTCAAAGAAGCCAACTGTTTGGAACATCATTAAGAAGAAAGAGAGCACTGGTGAGCTTACTAATCGCAAAGGGACTGGCAGGCCAAGGAAGACAGAATTGTCTCTTTAATAAAGAAAAAATCCCAGACACCTGTACGACTGATCAGAAACAATCTTCAGGAGTCAGGTGTGGATTTGTCAATGCCCATTGTTTGCAGAAGACTTCATGAACAGAAATACAGAGGTTACACTGCAAAATGCAAACCACTGGTTAGCCGCAAAAATAGAATGGCCAGATTACAGTTTGCCAAGAACTACTTAAAACAGCAACCACAGTTCTGGAGAAAGGTCTTGTGGACAGATGAGACGAAGATGATAGAAGTTAATCAGAGTGATGGCAAGAGCAAAGTATGGAGGAGAGGGGGAACTACCCAAGATCCAAAGCATTCCACCTCATCTGTGAGACACGGTGGTGGGGGTGTTATGGCCTGGACAGGTATGGTTTCTGAAGGTACTGGCTCACTTATCTTCATTGATGATACAACTGTTGATGGCAGTAGCATAATAAATTCTGAAGTGTATAGACACATCCTATCTCCTCAAGTTCAAACAAATGCCTCAAAACTCATTGGCTGGCAGTTCATTCTACAGCAAGATAATGATTCCAAACACTGCAAAAGCAACAAAGGAGTGTTTCAAAGCTAAAAAATTGTCAATTCTTGAGTGGCCAAGACATTCATCCGATCTGAACCCAATTGAGCTTGCCTTTTAGATGCTGAAGAGAAAACTGAAGGGGCTAGCCGCCAAAACAAGCATAAGTTAAAGATGGCTGCAATACTGGCCTGACAGAGCATCACCAGAGAAGACACCCAGCAACTGGTGATGTCCATAAATGACTTCAAGCAGTCATTGCATGCAAAGGATATGCAACAAAATACTAAACATGACCATTTACATTTACATGCTATTGCTGTGTCCGAAACACTATGGTGCCCTGAAATGGGGGAGCTATGTATAAACACAGCTGTAATTTCTACATGGTGAAACCAAAATGTATTAAAAAAGCCTTTATTAAAATCTGACAATGTGCACTTTAAACACGTGATTTTTTTCTATTACAAATCTCAAATTGTGGAGTACAGAGGCAAATAAATAAATTAAGTGTCTTTGTCCCAAACATTATGGAAGGCACTGCATGTAAATTTTCTAAAATGTCCTAAATGATTTATCATTCCTGAATTTCCTCATGCTGCCCCTATTAGCATTCTTTCCCTATCAATTCACCTCAGTGGACTTGTTTCCTGGTTACATTGCACAATACGAGTATGTTAGATTTACAGTAAACCCTCATTTTAACTGACCCCTCTATAACAGATTTTGGTTATAGCGGATAAACTCCTGACTCTCACTGCCTCCCCAGCTTCTTAGAGCGCAGGCTTCTGAGGGCCGCCGCTCGACTCGCAAGGTGCACCTGTGAGCCCATCTTACTCACTGCACAGTCTGGTGACACAGCTGTTGTTACAGTTCATGTTGTAGCCTCCAGGGACAACGCTTTCTTTGGGCTACCGCCACAGACAGGATGCTCTCGGTCACCATGTGGCTCCCTCCCCTCCAACCATCTGCAGCTTCTTCCTTCGCTTTGTCCACTCTACCGGCACTACCTTTTCCTTCTCCCATCACTCTGTCTACACAGCCTCTCTCCCGCTCCCCCCAGCATCGCCTCCTCCTTCTCGCTGACATTAGCTTGGAAGCTGCAGCAAGTGAGAGGTGAGGGAGACCCACAGTGGCCAGGCGCAACTTCTTGTTGGCAGTGGCCTGACAAAAGTGCTAACCTCAGGGGCTACAACATGAGCCACAACAATAGCCGTGTGAACTGGTGAGGAAGGGATTACTGGTGCTGACCAGTGGCAGCGTCTAGTTTTAAGGTGAAACTAGACTAAGTGGGACCTATTGTACCAGTCACACGGGAGGCCTGGTTCCCCAACGCAACCCATTCCCCAATGAAATATTCCACCAATCACCCATTCCCCCAACGCAACCCGTTCCCCCAACACAATATTCTACCACTCACCCATAGTCCCTAACTTCACAGGCGCAGCTCATTTCGTCTCATCTCCGAGCACTCCCTTCCCCTCCTTTTCGTGTGGTAGTGGAGGAGGGGGAGGGAGGGAGGGGGGAGGGGGGTGGGGTGTGTGGCAAGGGGGGGGGGTGTGTGTGGATGGGGAGGTGTAGGAGAGGGGGAAATGGTGGTGTGGGGGGAAGGGGTGTGTGGGGGAGGGGGGGGGGGAGGGGTGTGGCAGGTGGTGTGTGGCAGAGGGGTGTGGAGTGGGGGGAGGTGTGTGTGGGAGGATGGATGTGGGGTGGGGGGTGTGGGGTGGGGTGTGTGCGGGGGAGGGGTGTGTGAGCGGGGGGAGAGAGTTGTGGGGGGGAGGGGGGGGGGCGGGGTTGGGGGGGTAGGGGGGTTGGGGGGGGTGGGGGGGGGGGGGGGTGGGTGGTGGGGGGGGGGGGGGGGGGGGGGGGGGGGGGGGGGGGGGGGGGGGGGGTGGGGGGGGGGGGGGGGGGGGGGGGGGGGGGGGGGGGGGGGGGGGGGGGGGCGGGGTTGTGGGAACAGAGTAGTTGTGGGGGAGGGGGGGGTGTTGTGTGGTGGGAGTTGTGGGAGACACCATTCACCCCTGTATAATCCATTATAATAAAGGTTTACTGTATTTACATTATGTCCAACAGCCACCTTCATTACATCTAAAGACATCCCATTCATTTTGAGAAGCTGCAGTTTGAAATCAGACCTTTCACATCAAGTACTGCACAAGCATGTCTGCAGACATGGCCTTCTCCAAATGTGTGGTAACACTTTTTTCTTGACTACTGGAGTCAAGTCACTTTTATTTCTATAGCCCATTTAAAAAACAACTCTTGTTGAACAAAGTGCTTTACATTGGTGGAGGTACTAACGTTCTACAACAGTGGTTCATAGATTAAGTACATACATAAATACATACATATAGCCCTCCCTCAGAGGACGTCAAGAAGGGCTTGAGAGTAAAGATGAGTTTTAAGTCTCGACTTAAAAGAGTCGATGGAGGGGGCAGTTCTGATGAGAAGAGGGATGCTGTTCCACAGTCTAGAAGCTGCAACTGCAAAGGCGCAGTCGCCCCTGAGCTTTTGCCTAGACCACGGGTTGTTCAGTAACCCCAAGTCGGCCAATCTGAGGGACCTGGAGGTGGTGTGGTGGGTAAGCAGACTTTTGATGTAGGTGGGGGCAAGCCTGTTAAGGGCTTTGTAAACATAAAGAAGGATCTTGAAATTTATTCGGAACCACACAGGGAGCCAGTGGAGAGAGGCCAGAATCGGGGTGATGAGGTCCCTTTTTCGGGTGCCCGTCAGGAGTCTCGCTGCGGCGTTTCGGACCAGTAGCAATGCGGGACAGGGAAGATTGGCTGATGCCCGTGTGGGTAATGGAGGCGAGAGGAGATAAATGTGTGGATGATCTTTTCGAGGGTCATCAAACTGGAGGAATTGTTTTATTTTAGCTATCGTCCGAAGCTGGAAGAAGCTAGCTTTTACCACGGCATTGACTTGTTTGTCAAATTACAATGCTGAATCAAATATCATGCAAGGTTTTTGACGTGAGGTTTGAGTAATGGGGTAAGGCTTCGAAGGCTGCCTGCTATCGTTTTGATTGAGTCCGAGGGGCTGAGAAGGATGACCTCAGACTTACTCTTGTTTAGTTGGAGGAAGTTCTTGGCCATCCAACACTTTGTATCCTCGAGGCAGTGGATAAGGTTAAGTAGATTTGATCGGTTGTTGGGCTTCAGGGGGAGAAAGAGTTGTGTATCGTCTGCATAGCAATGGAAGGAAATGCCGTGCCTTTGAATGACTTGGCCTAAGGGGAGTATATACAGGGAGAAGAGATTGGGGCCAAGGATGGAACCTTGTGGAACCCCGCAGCAGAGGCTAGCTGGAGAGGAGAAAGAGTTGCCTATGTTAGTTGAGAAACTCCTACCTTTGAGGTAGGAGATGTACCAGCTCAGGGCAGTGCCATCAATACCAACCCCGTACCGGAGACGGTCAATTAGGATGGTGTGGTCGACGGTATCAAATGCTGCGCTGAGGTCGAGAAGGAGCAGGAATGCACAGTCGCCGGAGTCAATGGTGAGGAGTAGGTCATTATGTACCTTCAACAAGGCAGACTGTGCTGTGGTGGGCCCTGAAACCTGATTGGAAAATTTCCAACATTGTATTTTAGTGAAGGTAAGGCATATTGACTTAAAATTACATTTTCAAGGGCTTTGGAAAGGAAAGGAAAGGAAAGCAGCACAGACTAAAAACTGTACGACAGGGAAAAGCAAAGATACTAAGGGAATGCAATGAGAGTGATTACGTAATGTTTGTACGCATTTAGACGAGTTTTGTTTAAGAAATTGTTGAATATTCCATTTTGTGTTAGCTTTAATTTAAAACTGTGTCATTCAATTCGACTAGTTGCAGCAGAGGTAGAAAAAAACATGGGTTTATGGGTAATTAGGATTTTAGGTAGCACAATCAGATCAGTTGTTCACAGATGACTTGACCAGAAAGAGTCATCGAGTCCTCTTTCTCTGTTATTTCCTTCACTTGCATGACATTTAACAGGTGGCAAGGTTTGAGCTCTCATGATCCAGGCAGTAAAATTATTGATTGACACCAATGGGCCCCTATTATATCTGGCTTGTCAGCAGATTGCATGCTATGCACATTGCCCAAGCATTGTGTTTCAAAATCAGGAACCATGTTGCCAATTGCTCAGTTGTGATCCTAAGTTTTGATGTGAAAAACAAAATACAGATGGAAAACCAGACTGTCACAGAATGAAGGCATCCTGCATACTGCCAAGTTACTGGGCACTGATCTGCTTGATTCACTGCATATGGTCATCCACCAGCTGGACATTGCAGGGAATGACTTCTAAATGCAGCATATTTCCAAGTTCGATATATGCAAATGGGAAAATGGGACATGCACAGCTGATGGCATTCGGTACCATATTGTAGCCTGCAACCCTGCTGTTCTCTGGGAAGAGAGATGAACCTGTATTATTTTTAAATTAGCTGCAATAGCAGCCAAAGACAGCAAGCACTCTATGCAAATTTTGCGGTGATTCTGCAAGTTCTCCAGGAAGCAGGAACTGTTAAGGGGCTGTCCCACTTGAACGACCTAATCTACAAGTTTAGAAGACCCTGGACGAGATGAAAAAAATGTCAAGGTTGTGTTGACTTTCCGAAGTAAAAGACCTCCTACGACTATGTCTACGACCTCCTACGACTATGTCTACGACCTCCTATGACCCCCCTCGATCTCAGTCTTCCACACCTAAGACCTACGACGAGCTACGAGTGGAAATAATCACATGATAAAATGATGTTATGTTTGCTTTTTTTTTTTTCTCGGGCCAGTTACCGGCCTACGCCAGTTACCTATCTACGACTATCTACAACTACCATCATGACCTACCTACGACCTACCTACGAGTAAAAAGTATCAATTTTTTCCATGCCAACCTTTTTTTTACACGTGGACATTTTTTTATCAGGCTGGGAAAAACGCCGCAACCTACTTGAGGAGAAGCAGGGCAGGAGGGATCTCACAAAACCTGGCCACTGTTGTATTCCCTTCCCGGTGTCCCAAGCTTCATCCCAGGAGACATTTTGGTCGCCTGCCTGATTGCAAAAAAGAGAAAGAAATGGTCCTGGTCTAACATTGACAACATTAACAACTTCACAGGGTTCTCATAGCAACTGGGTGGCGCCAGCCTCCAGTCTTCCGGTACCTCTCCTGTATTTAATGACGATTTGTAAATTTCAGCCAGAGCTCCCGCAATTTCCTCTCCAGTTTCCCCACGGTGTCCTCAGATGTATCTGATCCGGCCCGGGAGATTTGCCCACCTTCATACACGTCAGGATCTTCAGCACCTCATCGACTATAATACTGACATCCTTGAAGACACTGTTGAAGACACAGCTATCAGCCTTGGAGGGCATCTACCACACACGGTGCCTCAGGAAGGCCGTCAGCATCCATAAAGACTCCTCACACCCTTGTAATGGACTGTTCGAACTACTTCCCTCCGGCAGACGTTACAAGGCCTTCTGTGCCCGAACCTCCAGACTCAGGAACAGCTTCATTCCCAGAGCTATAGCGTCTCTGAACCGGCCCTGCTGAGTGCCCCCCATCCCCCCTGGACTGGCTCCCTCGGATGGTCACGTCGCACAGACACATCTGCACTTTAGTCTGTTGAACTGTTTTACTGTTCTTTTTACAATCCATGTTCTCGGGATATCTAAATCCAAATTTTATTAGTTATTTATGTTATGACATCGGTTGGAAGCTGTATACCAAATCTCGTTGCGCTTATGTGCAATGACAATAAAAGATATTATTATTATTATTATTATTATTATTATTATTATTATTATTATTATTATTATTATTATTAAAGGTAATGTTTGGGACAAGCCTTTTTTTACACAAGAGGGTGATGAGTGCTTGGAATGTGGTGGTGGAGACAGATACAATAGTGGGATTTAATTTACTTTTGGGTAGGCATATGGATTTGCAGGGAATTGAGGGAAATAGTTTATGTGCAGGTAGGAAAGAGGTGGTCTAGGCATCATGTTTGGCACAGGTATTATGGGCTGAAATGCCTGTTCTCATGCAGTATTGTTACATGTTCTATGTTCTCTCCTTGTAACCTGTCTAAAATGAAATATAAGTGGCTGGCTGTATCTTAAAGATAATTTGTGCAGTCACGGTGCAAGATATCAGGAAGCTATATACAAGCACAGAGGGAGAGAAGATGTTTTAGCTGTGAGCACTTAACATGTGTGCATATCAGCTATTGGTTGCACTCAGCTCTGCACATCCATTTGCAGTGGCATCAAGATATTTGAACCTATTGAGGTGAATACAAGCTGCACCAATACTCACATGTGCGATCAGAGTTATTGACTAAATGCTCATTTCCCTCTCTGTGGGATAATGCTCTATAGTACACTGGTGAATTGTTATAGATTACTTTAAATGGATCAATAAATATGGGCCTATAAGCCTATAATATAATCACGCTTCAATTTCAGTACAGATTTTAAATTATTTCAAACATTATAAAATATCACTTAGCACTTTTTAAAGTGGAATAGGTTTGTTTGGTTTTCTCTCCAGCAATCTTATAAACCAAAATGACCAATTGCTGTTTGTGCGAACAATCTGCGTGCAATTTGGCTGTTACTATCTACAAAACAACAGTTAATAAAGTAGGTTACACAGAAAAGCTGGAGAAACTCAGCGGGTGCAGCAGCATCTATGGAGCGGAAATAGGCAACGTTTCGGGCCGAAACCCTTCTTCAGACTGATCGGGGGTGGGGGTAGGTGGGGACAAGAAAGGGAAAAGGAGGAGTAGCCAGAAGGCTGGAGGGTGGGAGGAGACAGCAGGGGAGCTGAGGAAGGGGAGGAGACAGCAAGGACTAACAAAATTGGGAGCATTCGATGTTCATGCCCCGGGGGTGCAGACTCCCCAAACGGAATATGAGGTGCTGTTCCTCCAATTTCCGGTGTGGCCATGGAGGAGACCCAGGACAGAGAGGTCGGAGGCGGAGTGGGAGGGGGAGTTGAAGTGCTGAGCCACCGGGAGGTCAGCTTGGTTATTGCGGACCGAGCGGAGGTGTTCGGCGAAACGATCGCCCAACCTCCGCTTGGTCTCACCGATATAGATCTGCTGACATCTGCTGACATCTAGAGCAGCGGACGCAATAGATGAGGTTGGAAGAGATGCAGGTAAACCTCTGTCGCACCTGAAAACGATTGCTTGGGTCCTTGAACGGAGTCGAGGGGGGAGGTAAAGGGACAAGTGTTGCATCTCTTGCGGTTGCAAGGGAAAGTGCCCGGGGAGGGGGTGGACCGAGAGGGAAGGGAAGAATTGACAAGGGAGTTATGGAGGGAGCGGTCTTTGCGGAAGGCAGATATGGGGGGAGATGGGAAGATGTGGCGAGTAGTGGAGTCACGTTGGAGGTGGCGAAACTGACGGAGGATTATATTTTTTGTATGTGACGGCTGGTGGGGTGAAAGGTGAGGACTAGGGGGACTCGGCCCTTGTTGCGAGTGCGGGGATGGGGAGAGAGAGCAGTGTTGCGGGGTATGGAGGAGACCCTGGTGCGAGCCTCATTTATGGTGGAGGAGGGGAACCCCCGTTCCCTGAATAGTGAGGACATTTCAGATGTTAATAGTTAATATGTTAATTAGTTAATAAAGTATATTTTGAAGATGAGAAAACTGCCTTAGTTTTCACATTTGCTGCTGATGAAGAATTTATTTTTCTGCCATTCTTAAGGCAACTTTAGTATTTAATTTGAAAGAAGAGTCACAATATTTTTAACAATGCAAGCTGTAATTCTTTTACCTTGACTATACTTCCACAATCAGTCATCTTTTATGGATAGGAGTGCCTTAGCAAGGAATCTGTATTGTATCACATCGTACATAAAGTGCAGTGAAGTATTACACAGGATGTGAACACAGCACACAGCCCAGGATGCCTGTGCCAAACCTGATGCCAAATTACGGGCTAAATGGTAGGATATAAACTGAAAGAATTTGCCACAGATGTACACAGTGGGACTCTATGTGAGTGATGCGGAAGTACATAATTTTGTGCAAAGGACCATCGCAGGATTGGAGAATTACAAGGAGACCAAGAAAATACTGGAAGAACTCAGGAGGTCAGACAGCATCTATAGAGACAAAAGGATTGTCAACGTTTTGGGTCATGACCCTGCATCATCCCTTTGCTGCTCAACCTGAATTCCTCAAGCAGTTTAGGTATGTTTTGAGAACTGGAGTCTTGAGGCAAAGATAGGTATACTCGAAGATTGTGGCAAGGCTTGCACTTTATAATGGGCTAGAAACAAAGGCAGGTAGTATCACTGGTAACAATCAGTCGACACCCCAATTAACTCAATGTATTCTATGTCCACTTTGAACAGAAGGTCGGTTGAATGCCACCTGCCCTGTCAGTCTCAGGTCCGTTGTATTAACGTTTACTGAGGCAAAGGTATGATGAACTTTCCTGAGAATTAATCCTCGGAAATCAACTGGTTCGATTGAGTCCTTGGCCATGCCCTCAGAACCTGTGTGGATCAACTGGTAAAGATTTTCACAGACAACTCTAAATATGCTCGATTCCATTCTGAGATCCACAGGGACTTCAAGAAGACCATTATCCCGATGTCAAAGAAAAGTAAGGTAGCGTGCCTTGACAACAACCTTCCAATAGCTCTGACATCCACCATCATGAAGTGTTTCGAGAGATTGATAATGGCGCACATTAACGCCAGCCACTGAGCCAGCCTTGATCCACTGCAGTTTGCTTCTGGACGCAACAAGTCCACAGTAGATACCATCTCCCTGACCCAAAACTCACCTCTTAAATAAATGCGCGGCCTGATCCAGCGGTGGGTCGAGACCCTTCTACAAACCCAAAACATCACTTATCCATGTTCTCCTGAGATCTGCTTGACCTGCTGAGTCATTCCAGCACTCTGTGCCCTTCATCAAAGCACAAGTGTTGATCAAAGTAATTGCTTGCCAATTTCTATGACCCCCACAGTGTAACTAGCAGTCTGTGTTCTTAAAGAGAGGGCGGTGTCTGACTACTGTTGAGACACTCCTTCCTCTATAACAAAATTCCGTTATAAAGAGGCCTGCAGTGACGAATGTTCACTGTAATCGTGGCTTCTGATTCAACTTTACTTTGAAGTCAGTTCCACTGAAGTTAATGCCTACCTACAAAGGATAAATTTTAAGGGAAACCTGGCTGACATGTTGGCATGATTGTCCAATGTTAAAATTGATGATATCATTGGTACAATGATAGAATCAAGGTATTTGGAGAAGAGTTCATTGGGACATGAGCAGTCAGAAACGATGGGTATTGTGGATTTAGGTAACTACAGGGTTGGTGAACTATATGGTTGGAGGATCTGAAAGGAAGATTTCCAGAGGTTATGAGATTGCTAACAGGGATGATAAGTGTTTGTTCCAAATGTCCCATCCTCCAACTCCTCCATTAATTTTCATGACTGCATCGGGGTTGACTCCTGCACCCATGCAAAACCCATTGATTTCATCAACTTCACCACCAATTCCACCCTGCCCCCAAATTCACTTGGCCCATCTCTGAGATTTCTCTCCCCTTTCTCAATCTTTGTCACCATCGCGAGGGGCAGAGTATAGACTGACGTCCCCAAAAAAAACCACTGACTTCCACAGTTATCTGGACAATACCTACTTTCACCCTGCCTCTTGCAAGGATGTGATCCCAACTCTCATTTCTTTGTCTCCACTGCTTCTGCTCCCAAGATGAGGATTTCCACTTGGACATCTGATGTTTCTTCTTCCTTTAGTAAACATGTTTCCCTCTTGCTGTCTTAGATGGATCATGTAGATTGGCTATTTCATACTAGTCAATTATAGTGTTTGTCAGTAGTGACTCCGCCTAGTATGTGCTTCATATTATCAGGAGCCTGCTTACGCTGGTTAGAATGAGCAGCAGCTTGGAGATGTGATGACTGCGGATCCTTGCTGTATGTAGATTTAATAAACATGTGTTGTATCTTGATGTGTGTTCGAGTCGACCAATTACATGTGTCAGAGAGTGAAACTTGTCCACTATGCTCATGTTTATCAGGTTTTATTTTCTTTTGATTATTTTGTGTGTTTTTTTATCTCAATCATGGTAAACTCGTGTCGCCGTCCAAGTCCTCTGATCTTTGATTCTGAAATTGCTGAATGCGGACGTCTTTTCGAGCGTGACTACACTTATTATGCTCTCATCTCATCAAAAAATCCCCCCCCCCCCCCCCCCCCCCCCCCCCCCCCCCCCCCCCCCCCCCCCGAGGTGTGTGGTTACTGCTTAATTTGATTACTTTTCTCTCCTGTTCTTTCCTCAGCTGAACAGCTTGTTGAGTATTTCTCTTTACTGTCTTTATTTAACTGATTAACAAGAAAAATAAAGGGAGAAATCTTACACAGGGCTAATCATATTTGATCACAGAGTTGCTAGAATAGCATATTTTAATTGAGGTAAAACTAACTGTTCCATACCAATGATTTCTTAAAATGCTTCACAGGATCAAGTTGTGTTCTGCTGGCGGACAGATCTCAAACAGTTTGATAAATGACTTAAGTAACAGTTAATACAGATTAAGTAATGTTTAAATTTGAATCGCAATTCACCACAAATCTGCCGTGGATAAGAATTTATTACAGCCATTATTGGCTTGGTTTCGAGATTGAGTCTGAATTATGAGATCTGAACCTTGCCCAAAATTGATCATCATGCTCATTTCAGCAATTCACGCACAAAACAGCATCTCAATCGTATTGAATGGTGGAGCAGTCGGGAAGGGTCAAATGGTCTTTCTCTGACACCGTTTTCTGTTTCTGTCTGTGGGTGAGGTTCTGATGTATGATCCCACCAAATGTGATTGATGGTGGAGACATTCAGATTGAGAGTTAGGCATGGCTGCTGATAAAGGTGCGCTCCCAAAAGCTGGATAATAGGATGATGCTATTACTGCCCCATCCCAATGTTAAACATGAAACAACTGGCTTAGGTAATGACTTGCAGCTCATCTGTTGGAATATGCGGAAATCAAATTGGAATTTAGACTTAGAACTGTTTTTAGGGATTGGAATTATTTACATCATTAAAATCTGTCCGATAAAAGAAAACACTAATTTAACTGTCTCCTTATGAAAGTGAGCCCAAGCACAGGGTCTGATTTTGTCAGGAAGTATTGAAAGACCCCAAATTGAGCAGCCCAAGAGGAGGTAAAGCTACTATAATGTTAATCTTGCATTTACATGCAAGCATCAATAGCAACACTGAGACTTCTTCAACGAAAGTGTGATAACTTCCTGGTCAGCCAAACATTGACTTGCTTAATACAACACAACTGTTAGCCAATAAGCTGGATATCCATGTGACATGTAATCGTATTCAAGTTGGTTCCGACATGGTGTTTGGCAGTGGATTGATGTCATCATATATCTTGGGTAAATAATATGTCTCTGACTTAACTGTGCACAGTTGATTGACTTTAATGGGCCTGTCCCACTTAGGCGACTTTTTAGGCGAGTGCAGGATACTCTGCGCTCGCCACATGGTCACCACATGTTCGCTGGTGGTCTCTGGTGAGTCTCTTTCATGGTCGCGAGGAATTCCCACATTCTGGGAACTAGTCGCGGCCTCAGTATGGTCGCTGCAAAATTTTCAACGTGTTGAAAATTTTTCTACGACCACAAATTGGTCACCATGGAGAAAATCGATAATCCTGTAATCATAGGTGCAGTTGTGGGATCGCCATGTAGTTATAGGTAGTCGAGGTAGTCGTAGGTAGTTATAGTTAATCGCCTTTGCTTGACCGGTCATTTTCATTGGCTCATTGGGGGGAAAAAAAACTTAAGCACGAGTTTTCAGAACCAAGGAAAACCGACCGGTAATGTTAAATGCCCGCCGAACTTCACAGCTATGTATCTCTGGCTTTTTAAAAAAGTGTCTCCACCCCTTCTCCCCCCTCCCCCTCTTTTAAAGGACTTACCGTACATTGTGCTAGCCATCTTAACCTTCCTGTTCATCGCGGTGTATGTCTGTATCACCTTGGCTTTGCACCATGTGAATTTCAGTCAGCGCTCCTCCGCTTGTCCTGACCGCCGCCTTTGATGTGCGTGTGTGTGTGTTCCACTCTGACAATCGCCGTTCCAGTACCCGGTTTATCAGGCGACTGCTGGCGAATTGTCGCCGGCAGTCCGCTGAAAAATCGCTGAAGTGGGACAGGCCCTTTAACTATGCACAGTTGATTGACTGTCACAGAGGCTTTTTTGGAATAGCTATATCCTGTCAACATGACTATACTGGAAACGGAACAAAAAATGGCAGCACTTCCTCTTTTTCTGCAATAGTAAAGGTAAATCCTGGAAAATTCTAAGCCACACATTCACTATATCTCCTCCATTGATAGCTTTAGAGAACACAGCTCCCAGATACAATGCAGTTTTCTTTCAGTAGCATTTTTGCCAGGGAGGGAAATAGATCTCAGCACCACTGCCTAATTCCATAATTGGATAAATCCATTTTAAGACTGGAAGTCTTGAAAACAAATCCGAAAATCAACCAAAGCCACCAGAGTTAGAAGGGAACTGGTGAAAGGATACACACGCTTACATTTACACAAGTCTGTGAAAACTAACACAAATCTTAAAAGGTATCAAAATAATAACACATCTTAAGGGCACTAAAGCTGTCACCAAAGTAACAAATTTGACAGTGTGTAGATCTGTATTTAAATTATCTCATGCCTCAACACTAACACGAAAGTCTGCTCACTCTTCTCCCTGCCAATTCCGATTCCACTCTGACTCATCCGTGGGTCGACGTTCGTGAAACCTCAACCTCAAGCTCTGGGCTTGCCTGACTTTACAGTATTTACCACAATAAAAGCATCCGAACAACATGATAACTTTTTTAAGGCATTATTACAGGCATTATGAATGCATGGGTCTTGCAAGATATATACATTCATTGAGAAAATGTCAAGACTCATACTTGACATTTTGGAATGGAATTCATAAATGGAACACTAATTTCCATTTTTCATTTACTTTCCCACCAATGACTAACCATCTTTACAGCAAATTAGTCATTTATGGGGCCAAGTAGCTATAATTGGGTAAATTAACCTGTTAGATAATTTTCCTAAATATTATGCCCATCAAATCATAGGACACAGAAAGACCACCCATCATTATTGCCTTTGCTGACACTCCATTAGTTGCACTCTCCTACTTTTTCTCCCCATTGAGAAAACATTGTTTTTCATCTTGCTTTGTAAGAAATCAACAGCTTTAACAAATGTACCGTTTTAAGATTTCCACTACTGGAAATTCTATGTGCATGGAGAATAGCTGGAAAAGTGCCTAGAGTACAGTTAACCTTTGTTTTCTGCAACAGATATCATCTTCTCCAATCACATAATCGATATCACCTAGAGCAAAAAACAGTGTTGGAGGAACTCAGTGGGCCATGTAACGAGCCGCTGTGGAAGATGCCTCCCGGCAGGAGTCGGTGTGACCGGAACCCCCGCGAGTTGGAGCCCATGGCTGATGGAGCACGTGGCTGACGGAGCATGTCGCTGACGGAACCCCTGGCCTAGGTCAGAGCCCGCGCACTGCAAGTTGACGAAGCCCGCAGCTGGGGCCAGGAAGAAAATTTCAGCTTCATTTTCCTCTAGCGATATTTGTAGGTATGTTACAATACTTACCTTCAGCAGCGCTGCAATTCTGCCACTGGCCGTGCGCGCGATTTTGGCGCGTTTGAGGGGGGGGGGGGGGGGGGTTAAAACGCAATTTTTTCTCACTCCTGGTCCTGGATTATATTTTGTTGGAGTGCAGTTTTGGCTGAGGAATCGTTCTGACGGCCGTTCTGTGTGTTTAAAAAAAAAATTCGCCCGACAAGTTATTCGCTGGAGTGATTTTAAAATCAGCTTCTGAAGCCGTCAACGCTGACAACGGGGACGGATTTTACGTAGGGGACAGGTAAAAGAAAGTATTTTTATGTATAAAAGTGTTTCTTAAGATGCATTTAATTCACATTTTAAGTAGCGAAACGGTGATTTTTTTTTCCCCGAACGAACCGGCAGTGTATTTGCTGCCGATACGGGTTTAAATCCACTGCAACCGCAACATTCCAATTGATAGCGTTCCAGTAAAACCCACTCGCAAGCTGAATTAAATGGCCATTAATTTACAGGTATTAAACATTAAATTCCTTCCATTTGGCCTATAAACCCATGACAATGAGATTTAAAAATTATGTTATATTGTGAATTCTTGTGTGAATGTTATTTGGACACTTAGGCTATTTAAAAATGTTAATCTATTCTTAAGAAATGGATAGATGTTTAGATCTAGTAAATGAATTTTGTAATTAGCTACAATTAGGTAACTAACTAATTATATGCTTTAATTTCAAGTCATCTAAGTAAGATTGTTTCATATTTGTTTCAGAATGCTTCAATCTATAATAACTGAAAAATTATTTCAGTTCTTTTAATTTTTAAGAAGGTTATGGGCTTTTGACTGTTCTCGATCACAGCTTTTGCGTTAAGTCAATGAAAAAGCAATAGGGAACAAGATGCTAATTTCCGAGTATGAAAATGGCCATAACCTTTTTAATACTGAAGATATGAAAGTGAATTAGGTGTCAAATTAAACTTCTTTTTATGCTTTATCTGATGGGATAAATTACAGACGATTTTTAAAATCTCAAAATTTTGTAACATTGCTATTATTTGGTATTTATTAATTGATATACATACATGATACTTCTCCTGTATGATAGGCATATACACTTAAAATTGCAAGATTTGCCACCTTTTGTGGCTCAATTGAACTCAACAATTCATATGAAATGAAGCCACGTTTTCATATTTTTTGCAATTTTTCAAATGCAAGCCAGGGCAGCAGGACAGTGATTTTACAGCAGGGCTTGATGTTTACAAACATACAAGTACCAGTGGGTGACACGGACACTCCAATTGATCTTCCCTATCCTGCTGGGGGTGATAAATAGCAGTCCAGCTAAGGACAGATGAGGTATTAAATGAAGGTAGACACAAAATGCTGGAGTAACTCAGCGGGTCAGGCAGCATCTCTGGAGAGAAGGAATGGGTGACGTATCAGGTCAAGACCCAAAACGTCACCCTTTCCTTCTCTCCAGAGACGCTGCCTGACCCGCTGAGTTACCCCGGCATTTTGTGTCCACCTTAGCTATAAACCAGCATGTGCAGTTCTTTCCTACACATGAGGTATTAAATGGTATGGGGTGGCATAGTGGTAGAGCTGCAGCCTCACAGCACTAGTGACCCGGGTTTGATCCTGACCTCAGGTGCTGTTTGTGTGGAGTTTGCACGTTCTCCATGACCACATGGGTTTCATCCAGGTGTATTAGTTTCCTCCCATACCCTAAAGATGGGTAGATTAACTGGACTCTGCAAACTGCCCCATATGCGTAGAAAGTGAATAAGTGGGATAATGAGTGATTGAGGATCAGCTTGGATGCAATGGGATGTAGGGCCTGTTTCTGTGCTGTATCTATAAACAAACCAATCCAGTCATTTTGGGAATATTCCATTCTGTCCAATTGAGCCGGAGAAACAATATGGATGACACCAAAATAGGTAATATCATGGACAGTGAAGATGTCAATCCTCAGTTGCTGCAGGATCTTCACCAGCTGAGCAAGTGGACATAGGAATGGCAAATGGAATTTAATTCAGATAAGTATGTGGTATTGCAATATGTGAGGCCAAATCAGGGCAGGAATTCACAGTGAATAGAGAGCCATGGAGAATATTGTGGAACAGAGAAGTCTAGGAGTACAAGTATTGTACATATTTCCCTGAGAGTGGTGTCACAAATCGAAAGGTTGGTGAAGGCAAATTTTGGCACATTGGCCAACAGTCAATGTATTGCATATAGAAGTTGGGACATTATGTTGACATTGTACAAGACATTGATGAGGCCACATTAGGAGTATTGTGTTCAGATTTGCTCATCCTTCTATAGGAAGGATACCATTAAGCTGGAAAGAGTTCAAAGGTTTCAAAAGTATTTTATTGTCATACCAATTAAGGTACAGTGATATACAGCTATACTAAAAAAGCAACAAGACACACAACTACATAAAAGTTAACATAAACGTCCACCAACAGGATTCCCCACATTCCTTAGTGATGGAAGGCAATAAAGTCTAATTTTCTTCCGTCGTTTTTCTCCCGCGGTCGGGGCAGTCGAACCATCCGCAGTCGGGGTGATGGAAGTTCCCGCGTCGGGGCGATTGATACTCCCACGTCGGGGTGGTCGAAGTTCCTGCGGCTTGGAGTTCTCAATGCCGGTCTCTGACCAGAGACCGCAAGCTCCATGATATTAAAGCCCGCAGGCACCCGTGGTAGAAACATAAAAACATAGAAACATAGAAAATAGGTGCAGGAGTAGGCCATTCGGCCCTTCGAGCCTGCACCGCCATTCAATATGATCATGGCTGATCATCCAACTCAGTATCCTGTTCCTGCCTTCTCTCCATACCCCCTGATCCCTTTAGCCACAAGGGCCACATGTAACTCCCTCTTAAATATAGCCAATGAACTGGCCGCAACTACCTTCTACGGCAGAGAATTCCAGAGATTCACCACTCTCTGTGTGAAAAAAGTTTTCCTCATCTCGGTCCTAAAAGATTTCCCCCATATCCTTAAACTATGACCCCTTGTTCTGGACTTCCCCAACATCGGGAACAATCTTCCTGCATCTAGCTCAGAGGTCGATCCCTGACAAAGGGATCGTGAGCTCCGCAATGTTAAAGTCCTGCAGTCCAAGGCTTCCGCAGTGGCGTTCTCGAAATCAGTCTCCAGCAAAGACCACTAACTCCTCGATGTTAACTGCAGTGCGTACGGAGATACGATATGGAAAAAAATCGCATCTCCGTCGAGGTGAGAACAAGTTTCCTCAACCCCCTCCCCCCACTCAAAACAAGCTAAAGAACACTAAAAACATACATTTAACACATACTAAAAAAACAATGAAGAAGAAAGGGACAGACAGACTGTTGCGGAGGCAGCCATTGCTGGCGCCACCCAGCGGAGTTTACAGAAGATTTAAGAAGATGTTGCTAGGACTTGAAGGCCTGCGCTATAGGGAGAGGTTGGGCAGACTCTTTGTAATGCAGGAAACTGAGGGATGATCGTAGAGCGGTGTATAAAATGATGAGCGGCATAGATAGGGTGAATGCATTTTGTCTATTTCTCAGGGTAGGGAAATCAATAATTCAATAGCATAGGTTTCAGGTGTGTGGGGAAAGATTGAATTGGAACTTGTGGGGCAACATTTTTTGGCACATGGAATGAACTGCCAGAGGAAGTAGTTGAGGCAGGTGCAAAAACAACATTTAGAAGTCATGTGGTTAGGTACATGCATGGGGAAGGTTTAGAGGAATTTTGGCCAAACAGGCAAATAGAGTTACACAAAAAAGCTGGAGAAACTCAGCGGGTGCAGCAGCGTCTATGGAGCGAAGGAAATAGGCAACGTTTCGGGCCGAAACCCTTCTTCAGACAGGTTTCTCCAGCTTTTTTGTGTACCTTCAATTTTCCAGCATCTGCAGTTCCTTCTTAAACAGGCAAATAGAGTTGGCTGAAGTGGGCATCATGGACAAAATAGGCCAAATGGCTATTTCCATGCTACATGATAATGACTGCGAGAGCTGATGCAAATGGGGAAAAGTGGAAGCCATGTTGCTTGTTAAATTTAGCTTATAGTTTCAAATTTATAATTTCTTGATATGATTTGAAGTGATGCTCACAATGAACTGCTTGCCAAAATGAATTGACTGCAATGTGAAAAAGCTGTAACTGTTACAGATCGCGCTAATCCCACACAGACTTCCACGTCTTTCTCCTTGGTGAAAACAGATGCAAAGTGCTCGTTTAGTACCTCGCCTACACCCCCTGACTCCAGGCACACATTCCCTCCTTTATTTTTGAGCAGTTGTACCTTTTCCCTGGTTATCTGCTTGTTTTTGATTTACATATCAAAAGCCTAGCTTTTGTAAATCCAACTCGCCAAATCCATTTTGTGGCTCCTTTTAAATCGACAGTAAGTGCTTTCTTCCTTTCTTCATATTCCTCAAAGGCCCAGGCTAATTTTATCTTTTTAAACCTTGTATGTACTTCCTTTTATTTTTGGACCAAATTTACATCCTCTTTGGTTACTCACAGTTCCCTTACTTTGCCATCATTATCCCTCCTCCTTATTAGAACATGTAAGTCTTGAATTTTGCCCAACTGGCTTTTAAATGACTATCACATGTCAGATGTGGATGTAACTAATAACAACTGCAACCAGTCTATCCTTCTGTCAAAATGTTGTTACTTGCCTTACTCCAATTCAGTACCTTCCCTGCAAGGTGCAGCCTTATTCCTATTCAAAGCAATGAAATTGTGATCACTAACCCCCAAATACTCTTCCACTGAAAGACCAGTCACCTGGCCAGCATCATTTTCCTGCCATAAGGTCTGGCATGTTTCCATCTCAGGTTGGACAATCATATAATGTTTCAATAAACTCTATTGAATGCACCTAACAAATTCTGCCCCTGCTAAGCTTTTGGCACTGAGCAAGTCCCAGTCAGTATTGGGGATGTTAAAGTCACCCACTAAGGCAACCCTGTTGCTTCATTCACCCTCAGCAAATAGCCAAATATAAATCGTAAAAAAATAATAGGACATGTGTATGTCCCAGCATGTGGTATTAGATGGTCTCAAATTGAGAGCAGATGGCTTAACAATATGCCTAACCCAATGCTGAAAATGACATATGTTAGACAGGAGAAAGCTTTATAATCTTCCCATGCTACTGGAACTCTGCTGTGGTAAGACTTTGAAAGACTTTAAGTTTTAGCATCTAATAATCGGGCTGAGTCTGAGAACCAGGCCGAGTTCCAGGCCGTGGCGCTGCTCTATGACCTGGGTAAGCGCTTTGGCAGGAAATGAGAGGAGGATGAGGGAAATGGGGTGATAGAGGGAGATGGGGGAGGGGGAGCGGCGAGCCCCGCTGTCTACCTGCTGACGAGGGACACCACGGGTCCCAGGACAGGCAATGCTCCAGCGGCTCCTGCCCGCGGGCGTGGACACCGGGAGCGGCCGTAACACACCGCAGCGTTACATGGAGAGAGGGAGCACCGCAGGGGGGAAAGAGAGGCAGGGAGCGCAGGGGGGTAGGGAGGGGGTTAGAAGGGAGAGGGGGCGAAAGAGGGAGGGAGGTAGGCGTGAGTGGTGGAATATTACATTGGGGGAACGGGTAAGTGGTGGAATATTGCTTTGGGGAATGGGTTGCGTTGGGGGACCAGGCCTCCCGTGTGACAGGGATACCACAGTTCCCACTTAGTCTAGTTATAAAGAAAAATCCAGAAACAGCTGTCCGACTGATCAGAAACAATCTTCAGAACTCAGGTGTGGATTTGTCAATGACCACTGTCCGCAGAAGACTTTACAACCAGAAAAACAGAAATGCAGAGGCTACACTGCAAGATGCAAACCACTGGTCAGCCGCAAAAATATGATGGCCAGGTTACAGTTTGCCAAGAAGTACTTAAAAGAGTAACCACAATTCTGGAAAAAGGTCTTGTGGACAGATGAGGTGAGATTAACTTATGTCAGACTGATGGCAAGAGCAAAGTATGAAGGAGAGAAGGAACTGTCCAAGATACCACCTCATCTGTGTACCACGGTGGTTGGGATGTTATGTCCTGGGTTTGGTTGCTGAAGGTACTGGCTCACTTATCTTCATTGATGATACAACTGCTGATGGCAGTAGCATAATGAATTCTGAAGTGTATAGACACATCCTATCTGCTCAAGTTAAAAAAAATGCCTCAAAACATTGGCCGGCGGTTCATTCTCTAGCAAGACAAGATCCCAAACATACTGCTAAAGAAACAAAGGAGTTTTTAAAAGCTAAAAAAAGGTAAATTCTTGAGTTGCCAAGTCAATCACCGATCTGAACCCAATTGAGCATGCCTTTTATATGCTGAAGTGAAAACTGAAGGGGACTAGCCCCCAAAACAAGCATAAGCTAAAGATGGCTGCAACACAGGCCTGGCAGAGCATCACCAGAGCAGACACCCAGCAACTGGTGATGTCCATGAATCGCAGACTTCAAGCAGTCATTGCATGCAAAGGATATGCAACAAATTACTAAACATGACTACTTTCATTTACATGACATTGCTGTGTCCCAAACATTATGGTGCCCTGAAATGGAGGGACTATGTATAAACACTGCTGTAATTTCTGCATGGTGAAAACAAAATGTATAAAAATGGCCTTTATTAAAATCTAACAATGTGCACATGTGAATTTTTTCTATTACAAATCTCAAATTGTGGAGTAAAGAGGCAAATAAATAAGTGATGGGTCTTTGTCCCAAACATTTTGGAGGGCACTGTACTTCCTTCATTCCAAACAACTACCAAAAATGTTGCCCCTCCGGTTCCTGTTAAATCTTTCCCCTATGTCCTCTGGTTCTCGCTTCCCATACTCTGGGTGAAAGACTCTGTGCATTTACCCTATATATTCCACTCATAAATGTGTACACCTCTATACAATCACATCTCATCCTTTTACGCTCCAAGGAATAAAGCCCTAGCCTGCTTAACCTATCCCTATTGTTCTGGCCCTCAAGTCTTGGCAACATCCTCTTAAATTTTCTCTATACGCTTTCCAGCTTGACAACATATTTCCTATAATAAGGTGAACAAAACTGAACACAATACTCTAAATGTGCCTGCAACAATGTCTTGTACAACAATAAGATGACTTCCCAACTATACTCAATACTCTGACTGATGAAGGCCAATGCGCCAAAAGTCTTCTTGACTATTATATTCACCTGTGACGCCACTTTCACGGAACCATGTACCTGCACTCCTAGATCCCTCTGCTCTACAACATTAGCCAGAGCCCTGTCATTCACTGTGCCAGTCCTGCCCAGAGTTGACTTCCCAAAATACAACATCTCTCAACACTTCTCTGTATTAAACTCTTAACCATTCCTCAGCTCACCTGTCTCATCGATCAAGATCCTGCTGCAATTTAGGACAACCTTCTTCACAATCTACGATACCACCCACTTTAGTGTCATCTGCAAACTTAACTACCGTACTTGATAGTGTGTGACACCTTTCTATTCACTCCAGATTTGAGATTCTGTCACAGAGTCATACAGCATGGAAATAAGCTCTATAGCCCAACTTGTCAATAGCTGAGCTAGCCCAATTGGTCAGCATTCATCCCATATCCCTCTAACCTTTCCTATCTACGTACCTGTCAAAATGTATTTCAACTTCTCAGCCTTCGACACTGAGTAAAATCCCCAGCTGATCCAGCCTCTCCTTATAACTCAAGCCCTCAAGTCTTGGTGACATCCTGGTGAATCATTATGCATCCTTTCCAGCTTAATTACATCCTTCCCAGAGTAGGGCAACTTGAACTGCACGCGATACTCCAAATGTCGCCTCCCCTATGTCTCACACATTCTTAGCATGACATTGCAACTCCTGTACTCAAAACCTTTACTGATTCAGAGCTGCCTGTACTCTGTCCTAAGGACAGTACCCTGCAGATTGATGAATTCCCGATTTCAGAATCACAATATTTACTCTCCAAGCAGTTTAGCACAAGAAAGGAGCAGGAAGGTGCAACAAAATAGTTGTCAGCAAAAAACACATTTGTGATCATGGGGATGTATTGGAGTGGATGGTGAAAGAAAAGGTTTTAGGGAGAACTGAATAAAGTGGAACATAGGGAAGATGAAAGTACTTTTGTCAATTGTTTCCTTCTCCGTGGAATGCTTTGAGTAATTGTTCTGCCTAACAGGAGCTTTTGTAGTTGCAACCACATTTAAGTAAAAAATAACACAAATCTTGAAATTCATGGTGGTTCAAAGCGTTTATTAGCTGAATGGGGAGGGAAAGAATTTGGGGCGAGACCCAGTCTTGCTCCTTTTTTAATTCCACATAGGTTGGTCCTTTACATGAAGCACTGGCATCGTGAATGCCCCAAGGTGAAATTGATGAGATAACACTGCTTGCTGGAATTTGTGGCACCTTGACCTTGGAAGGTCACAATGCCCATTTGATTTGGTGTGCCTGGATCAAGAACAGTACAAAAAAAGTTGAATGAGTTTTTTGATGGGATTGCTGAGAGAGCAGGGCAGTAGCTGCTGTCTAAGGCTTAGCCAAGGTTCCACATGATTGGCTGATCTGGACGATAAGGTTACATGGGATTCAGGGTGAGCTAGCCAACTGGATATAAAATCAGACTGATCTAAAGAAACAAAAGGGTGTTAGTAGGTAGTTTGTTTAGATTGGACGCCAGTGACCAGTGGTATGCCGCAGAGTTTGGTGCAGGGTTTCCTGTTGCTTGTCATATATACTAATAATTTGGATGTAAGTGCAGGTGACATGATTAATAAGTTTGCGTATGAAACCAAATTCTGGTGATGTAGTGGACAGTGAATAAGGTTGTCTAAGACGACAATAGAATATAAATCAACATGAAAAGTGGGGAAATAGATGGCAGATGGAATGTCCTTGGCCCACTTAGGAAATCTGAACGGAAACCTCTGGAGACTTTGTGCCGCATCCGAGGTTTCCGTGTGATACCCGGAGGTTTTTGTCAGTCTCCCTACCTGCTTCCACTACCTGCAACCTCCGGCAACCACCTGCAACCTCCGGGAACCGCACGGAAACCTTGGGTGGGGCGCAAAGTCTCCAGAGGTTTCCGTTCAGGTTTCCTAAGTGGGACAGGGGCATTAATTCATCAGCCTTCTCAGTCTGCCAAGACCTGCTGGATCTCCTGGTTGCTATCCATTTTAACTTCCCTTCCCATTTTGACCTCCCTTTGCAGAGTTGAGGCCATGTACAAACTGGAGGAACAGCACCTCTTATTCCACTTGGGAAGCTTCCACTCCAATGGTATGAAAATTGGATTCTCCAATTTTAGTTAACTACAAACCCCCACCCTCCCCCCTCCCCCCTCCCCCCACTCACCTATATCCACCTATTGCTATGTTTAAAGGGAAATGGGGCAACTGCGAGCATGTGGAACCAGTTTAGGGAGACACCTTGGTTGGCATGGACTGGGCCTGTATCCCAGCATGTACATCTCAGACTATAATTTACAAGCTTAATTTGCTAAAAGCTATTAATTAAAATGCTTAAAAATCATATAAATCAAATATGAAACTACAAATGGTTGGTGCATTTAGCTTTGTAATCCATAGGTAAACAAATTAAAAGACACAGACCTGCCGCACCCTCTTTACAGTTTAGCAAACTTCTGCACTACTCTAAGTGCAAACTGGTGCATTTTGGTAAGTTAAATCAGGGTAGGATCTACACACTGAATAGTAAGGCCGTGGGGAGTGTTACAGAACAGAAAGAGCTGGGGTACAAGTAGACACAAGGAACCACAGATGTTCGTTTATAAAAAAAGACAAAGTGCTGGAGTAACTCAGTGGGTCAGGAAGCATCTCTGGAGAACATAGATAGGTGATGTTTATGGTCAGAACCCTTCTTCAGACTGATTGTAGAAATGGGGAGAAAGCTGGAAGAGAGGTGTGGGTCAGACACAGCCTTGCAATTGATTGGTGGATATAGGAGGAGGGGGGGGGGGGGTGAGGGGGGGTTGGCAGGAAGGTTGGTGGTGATTTGTAGTTAACTAAAATTGGAGAATTCAATGGTCATACCATTGGGTTGGAAGCTACCCAAGCGGAATATGAGATGCTGTCCCCCCAGTTTGTATGTGGCCTCACTCTGGCAAGGGAGGAGGCCCGGGACAGAAAGGTCAGAATGGGAAGGGAAGGTAAAATGTATAGCAACCAGGAGATCCAGCAGGCCTTTGCAGACGGAGGATGAGCCATGGTGGGGAGTATTAAACTGGAGAGCCTCGGTTTAAAGTAAGAGGGCAAATAATTAAAGGGACCCAACATGCAACTTTTTCCACGGTGGATGGTGGGCATATAGTCTGAGCTGCCAGAGGAAGTTGGATAGGAAGAGTTTAAAGTGATATGGGTCAACTGTTAGCATATGGAACCAGTTTGGGGAGACACCTTGCTTGGCATGGATGAGTTGGGCCTGTTTCCTTGCTTGTACCTCTGTGACTATAATTTATGAGCTTAATTTGCGACTTAAAATGTACTTATTTATTCTCTTTCTCAATTCTGTCAATAAGGTCTCATGAAATATTAACTTTTTCTCTCCACAGATTCTATCTTATCGAGTGTTTTCAAAGCACTCTGCTTTTATATTTGTTCTGTATCACAACCTTTCTCTAGGTTTGCACCTTGTATGATTCTAGCATCTATATTTCTTTCTGGACATCCTAAAGTACTTAACAGCCAATGGCACAAACGTGAAGTGTAGTCATTGTTGTACTGCAGACATTATCCCTCTGGGACTGTATAACATTTTTACATGCAAGGAGCTCAAGGAGGTGGCTCCAGAAATCGTGGTCGCATTTGTGATCATTTTCCAATGTTCTACAGATTCAGGATCAGTTCCTGTGGATTGGAGGGTAGCTAATGCTATCCCACTTTTCAAGAAAGGAGCGAGAGAGAAAGCGAGGAATTATAGACCAGTTAGCCTGACATCGGTCGTGGGGAAGATGCTGGAGACAATAATTAAAGAAGAAATAATGGTGTATTTAGGTAGCAGTAAAAAATTGGTCCAAGTCAGCATGGATTTATGAAGGGGAAATCCTGCTTGACTAATCTTCTGGAATTTTTTGAGGATGTGACAAGTAAAATGGTTGAAGGAGAGCCAGTGAATGTAGTGTATCTGGACTTTCAGAAAACTTTTGATAAGGTCCCACACAGGAGATTAGTGGGCAAAATTAGAGCAATTGGTATTGGGGGTGGGGTATTGACATGGATAGAGAATTGGTTGGCAGACAGAAAACAAAGAGAAGGAATAAACGGGTCCCTGTCAGATTGGCAGGCAGTGGCGAGTGGAGTACCGCAAGGCTCTGTGTTGGGGCCGCAACTATTTACAACATATATTAATGATTTTGATGATGGGATTAAAAGTAACACTAGCAAATTTGCAGATAACACAAAGCTGGGTGGCAGTGTGAACTGCGAAGAGGATGCAGGGTGACTTGAACCGGTTGAGTGAGTGGGCAGATGCAGTATAATATAGATAAATGTGAGGTTATCCACATTGGCGGCAAGAACAAGGAGGCAGATTATTATCTCAATGGTGTCAGATTAGGAAAAAGGGAAGTGCAACAAAACCTGGGGGTCCTTGTACACCAGTCAATGAAAGTAAATATGCTGGTACAGCAGGCAGTGAAGAAAGCTAATAGCATGTTGGCCTTCATAACGAGAGGATTTAAGTTTTGGAGTAAAGAGGTCTTTCTGCAGTTTTACAGGGCCCTGGTGAGACCACATCTGGAGTATTGTGTGCGGTTTTGGTCTCCTAATTTGAGGAAGGACATCCTTGCTATTGAGGCAGTGCAGTGCAGGTTCACTAGGTTAATCCCCGGGATGGCGGGACTCGTATGAGGAAAGATTGGAAAGACTTGGCTTGTATTCACTGGAATTTAGAAGGATGAGAGGGTATCATAGAAACGTATAAAATTATAAAAGGACTGGACAAGCTAGATGCAGGAAAAATGTTCCCAATGTTCGGGGAGTCCAGAACCAGGGGCCACAGTCTAAGAATAAAGGGGAGGCCATTTAAAATTGAGATGAGAAAAAACGTTTTCACCTGGAGAGTTGTGAATTTGTGGAATTCTCTGCCAATTTATTGGATGAATTTAAAAGAGAGTTAGATAGAGCTCTTGGGGTTAGCGGAATCAAGGGATAAGGGGAGAAGGCAGGCACGGGTTACTGATCGTGGATGATCAGCCATGATCACTAGAGGCACTGTCAGCAGCCTCTACCTACAGCCTTTGTGTTGGGGGAAACTTTAACTTTTCTATGAGGGGGAGGGGGGCAGGGTAAGGGGGAAGCTGTTTCCCAGTCCCTTCCTGGCGGGGACGCGACTATTTATCTGAGTCGCGTCCTCGCCCCCCACCTCGCCCCCTACCAGCTGGAGCGGAGTGGCCTTTCGTGCCGGGGACCGGGAACCGGACCAGGGCTGCTACAGCGGCGGCGCAGCGCTGGAGTCACCACGGAGCGGGCGATACCTACCTGGGTCGCCGTTTGGAGCTCCGGAGCATTGGGCCGCTGCTCCAACATCGTGGAGCTCTGGTGCGGAGAGCTTCCAACACGGGCGGCACTAAACAACATCGTGGAGTCCTGGGGTGCCTTGCAGAGGGCCTACAGCAGCAGTCTCCACCCGGCACAGCCTGCGGACTTTAGAAGCTGCCGACTCCGGTAGGAGGGGGTCGACTCTGTGTCCACGTTGCTGAGGACATTCCGCAGCCCCGACGTCGGACTTGTATCACCCCGGCGAGCGGTCCTGGACATCGGGCCACACGTAGCTGCAACTGCGGAGGGCTTGGGGAGGCCCTGACCACGGGGAACAGTAGAGGAAGAGACTGACTTTGGTGCCTTCCCACGCAGTGGGGAACTTTGATTCTGCTGTGTGGGCATGTTTTATGTCAAATTCTATAGTGTGTGTTCTTTATTTTTTTTATTGTATGGCTGTATGGGAATTTCATTTCTGTGCCATCTGGCACATGTGACAATTAAATGTATCTTGAATTTTGAATCTTGAATGGTGGTGCAGGCTCGAAGGGCCAAATGGCCTCCTCCTGCACCTATTTTCTATGTTTCTATGAGCCTACAATCATATTGTGGTCTGCAACACATCCAAGTCTAATAAACAACGTGGCCTTCTTGCATTATATTTCTATTATCTTGCAAATTGGGATTTCTTATTAGATGCGATTATAAAAAATAATTAACATGGTAGAAAATCCTCAGAAGTACCAACTAAAGCGATGGAAAAATGACCGTGGTAAGTTTTAAATTATCTTTCATAACTATTTTGAATATCTTGAAATGCAAGATATAAAATGCATTATATAAATTCAATTTTATCTTTTTGTACAGAAGTTCTCAAAGTGCATACACAGAAATGTAAATATGCTCCATTATTATAGCAGGCACATTCAGCAGAGAAAGCAGAGCAAGCAATTGCACCAGCACCCACTAGGGGGCTCTTTAAATCCATCCTGGAAACCTGGCTGCCCTTGTTCCTCCTCTGTGTATTATTCTTTAACATTGTGAACTGAACTTTATATGTCATTCATTGTACAATTGAAAACTCAACAATTGAATATGTGAACAATTGTTTAAAATGATCTGCCTGAAAAGTTTATCAGCACATAAATATCCATTGCCTTTGGTATGTTCGGAAAATATTTATCTGCAAAACAATGCTCAATAATTGGAACTCTGTACAATGCTTGCTCGCTTTTCCACAGTGTAATTGGGCAGTGAAGGTGACAGGCCACACAAGCTCTGCCAGCTTAACTACACAATCCCTAGTCAGTTTCATTTTGGTAAAGTTACCCAACCAGAAATCCAAACCTCATGAGTGCTTTAGCAGTGGATAATCAGTAGCTACATAAAATAAAACAATAGAGTAATAATCGGGGAAATTCCACTACATGCATGCACATAAAGTTTCAATAGTATAATAGCCTCATTTTCACATTTACTAACACAGCAAGAGTTTACTATTTTCGGAATTCTTTATTTATTCTTAAGATATGACCTTTTGTAGTCCATTAATTGCTACTCTTGAGAAGGTGCTGTGCTCCGCACTATGATCTTTGTGTTGGGACTGCCTTAAACCACTACAGCCCATCAGCAGTTTAATGCAGCTGACTGATTCACTGATCCATTTAAATGGGCAGCTAAAATCTTAAATAGACACAAAATGCTGGAGTAACTCAGCGGAACAATCAGCATCTCTGGAGAGAAGGAATGGGTGACGTTTCAGGTCGAGACCCTTCTTCAGACTCATGGTTAAAACCTATATATTGATTGGGACTGTAATCACGAGCACTTGGTCAATTAATATAAATAGTGGTCCAGCTTTAATGGAAAACTCAAATTTTCATTCAGTGACCACTTGACACATTTATGATCAATTTTAAAAGATGATAGTGCTCTAGTTCCAGTTTTTTTTAAAGCTTTGAATTGCAATTAACAAAATAAAAACTGCCAATTTAAATGCAGTGGTTAAATACAAGGTCAGCCATGGCTCACAGCTTAGTTTGTGCTGTTCTTGCCTCCGAGTCAGCTGGTTGTTGAAGTAACGGTTTCAAAATTCTGAATTGACATTCTTCACACAATCATTGAGGTGCAGTGTTAAACCAAGGGTGTTTTGGCGAAAGACCCAATGCATTATATTACAGTTACCCCATTGGACTGTTCAATTTTTAATCCTCAAGCAACATCAGTAAAACCGATCATTTTGTCACTATCATATTGCTGTTGCGTTTTCTCCATTGCAATCCTGGCTATATTTCACAAGATTTTTTTTAGCTGTTAAATGCCTGGAACCTCCAGAACTTCATGCAAACTTAAAAAAAACATTGTGCAGTCAGTTGATTGAATAAATCAATTTGTTTGCAAGGTCAGTTGCTAGAGCAGTGATTTTTTTATTGGCACTGATGTATTGAATGCATTACTGCCACTCTAATTTCTGATCGTTTCCTTAAACCAATCTGAAGCTCATTGCCCTTATTTACCTCATATGAACTGAGATTTTATGCACAATATGCCGGATGGTTTTACTTCTTATGTCAAAGGGCACAAATGCAAAAAAGTTGCAAAACCTAAAAAATATGCAATCATAAAATTATCTTGAGTTAGATATTGTATTATACAGAATAAAAAGGGAAGGGACTTATGTTCAGTTGGTGCCCTTTACGTCCGTTTCACATAGTCAAGTGTTTTGCAGCTCATCTTCATTTGATATGTGGTCACTTTGAAAATATAGAAAGTGCAGCTTCCATAACGAGCAGTGTGATAACATTATGTGATCTGTCGTAAATTATTTTGATCAAGGACCCAAATTTTAGCAGGATATCAAGGATCATTTCCCCCAAATAGCGGCCCCTGAGAGAATAGCCAGAACCTTGGTTTGGGACAATGGTTATTTTCAGCCATTACAAGTACTGTCGTAGGACACAAGTCAAAAGCTAAATATTCATCACATGAGAAATACAGGAATCCGTTCCAATGGAGATTTTCTCACAAGCGCAATACATTAAATGCAACACTAACATGAAGTAGGTTGAGGAGCGGTCACTGATATATCTCTTGACTTTTTGAAAACAGATAATAAGATCAATAAGGGGGGATTGATCCTGAATCCCTGAGCTCACTGACCTCAGAAAGAGGGAGCTACTCCAGAATGCGTTGCCAGAGTTGAAACAGATCATTCATGGAATGCTCCAAACCAATCCTTCTTTACATATTCTCCACCCTCTTCTTCCCACACTCTCTTCTGACTAAAAGGCTTTGGGTGTGTTATTATTCATCTCGTACTTCCATCCTCAACTCGTCATGACTCACCTACACTCAAACCTTATTATTTCAATCATCCTGGAACCCTGGGCTCTGGCTGTTGAGCAGCAAGAGAGCTGAGAATAAGTCACTCAATCTACCAGTTCCAATGCTTGCAAAGCAAGTAAATGCTATGACTCAATAGACAATTGGTGCAGGAGTAGGCCATTCGGCCCTTCGAGCCAGTACCGCCATTCAATGTGATCATGACTGATCATCCCCAATCAGTACCACGTTCTTGCCTTCTCCCCACATCCCCAATCTTTAAGAGCTCTCTCTTGAAAGTATCCAGAGAATCGGCCTCCACCGCCCTCTGAGGCAGAGAATTCCACAGACTCACAACTCTCTGTGTGAATCCTTGTGGACAACGTTATGGAGGGTTCATCCATACCCATGAAGTGACAAGATGTCTGGACTGACATCTTCAACCTGTCACTTTCCCAAGCAGTTGTCCCCACTTGCCTTAAAGCCACCTCCATCGTGCCAGTGCCAAAGCACTCCACTGCGGCAAGCCTCAACGACTTCCGCCCAGTTGCACTTACCCCCATCATCACCAAGTGCTTCGAGAGGCTGGTCCTGGCACACCTCAAAAGCTGCCTACCCCCCACACTGGATCCCTATCAGTTTGCCTACCGCAAGAACAGGAGTACGGAGGATGCCATCTCAACGGCACTTCACTCCGCCCTCTCCCACCTTGACAACAGAGACACTTATGTAAGAATGCTGTTCATCGATTACAGCTCAGCATTCAACACCATTATTCCATCAAAACTGATCACCAAACTCGGTAACCTGGGCATCGACCCCTCCCTCTGCAACTGGATACTGGACTTTCTAACCAACAGACCCCAGTCTGTGAGGTTAGACAAGCACACCTCTTCAACCCTCACCCTGAACACCGGCGTTCCTCAGGGCTGTGTGCTGAGCCCCCTCCTCTACTCCCTCTTCACCTATGACTGCACACCTGTACATGGTACTAACACCATCATCAAGTATGCAGATGATACAACGGTGATTGGCCTCATCAGCAACAACGATGAGCTGGCCTACAGGGAGGAGGTCCAGCACTTAGCAGCATGGTGCGCTGACAACAACCTGGCCCTTAACTCCAAGAAGACCAAGGAGCTCATTGTAGACTTCAGGAAGTCCATCCACATTAACGGGACGGAGGTGGAACGTGTTTCTAGCTTCAGGTTCCTGGGAGTCAACATCTCCGATGACCTCTCTTGGACCCACAATACCTCTACTCTGATCAAGAAGGCTCATCAGCGTCTCTTCTTCCTGAGGAGACTGAAGAAGGTCCATCTGTCTCCTCAGATCCTGGTGAACTTCTACCGCTGCACCATCGAGAGCATCCTTACCAACTGCATCACAGTATGGTATGGCAACTGCTCTGTCTCCGACCGGAAGGCATTGCAGAGGGTGGTGAAAATTGCCCAACGCATCACCGGTTCCACGCTCCCCTCCATTGAGTCTGTCCAAAGCAAGCGCTGTCTGCGGAGGGCGCTCAGCATCGCCAAGGACTGCTCTCACCCCAACCATGGACTGTTTACCCTCCTACCATCCGGGAGGCGCTACAGGTCTCTCCGTTGCCGAACCAGCAGGTCGAGGAACAGCTTCTTTCCGGCCGCTGTCACTCTACTAAACAACGTACCTCGGTGACTGCCAATCACCCCCCCCCCCCCCGGACACTTATTATTTTTTTTTTTTATTCAAATCGTTTGCTATGTCGCTCTTCAAGGGAGATGCTAAATGCATTTCGTTGTCTCTGTACTGTACACTGACAATGACAATTAAAATTGAATCTGAATCTGACAATCTTCTTCAATCTGTGCTTCCAATGAGACTGAGGTACTCAAGGAAAATGATTCAATATCCTGATGATAGCCTCTGCGTTGTCCGAGTCCGTGGCATGCCTCTCTGCGTGTCCATGCCACATGTGGTCCATGGCTCTCTGTTACATGATACCCTAACTTGAATCAGCAAGCAGGAATTCACTTGACTCCACCCAACCTGGTATGCTGGCTGAATTATAGTAGGTGCATGCCAAAATGAACACAATGTGCACTTTCCGCAGTTGCTCAAAGAATAATTTGGTTGCTTTCGCAGACAGCTTGCAAATAATGGGAGTGAAACTCTTGTGGTTCTGAAAGAGATCCATGTTCCAATTTAGAGAATATACTCAGGGGTTTCATGAAGTATCAACTTAAAATTAATTAGCATCATCAACCCCCCCCCCCCCCCCCCCCCCCCCCCCCCCCCCCCCCACATCACCCACACCCAGAAACTAAAAGCTTTAATCTTGACAAAAAGTTACAAGATGACAAACACAGAAAAATTTAAATGATAACAGATAAATTTGCATGATTGGAAAATTCTATGGTACAGATAATAATGCAGATCTTATTAAGCACGTCAAATAATCCCCCAATTATTGCTGGAAATATTCAGGTCAGATGGTATCAATGTAGTCAAAAAAGAGCGTACTGTGTGGTCAAGACTGGGCTGCTGGGAAGACTTCGGCAGCCAGCGCCTATACTGATGCTAAGATTGAGTGGCTAGAGCAAGCCTGGGATGCCATTGCTTCTTCCTGCCCACGGACAACGTGGGACTACTCCTACACACAGAGTCAAAGACTTAGCTGCCAGGATAAGCAGAGACCACCAGCACCACCTCATCAAGCCCCAAGGCAGCAAAAGCCTGAAACCACCAGTGCTTCGAGAGGCTGGTTATGGCACACATCAACTCCAGCCGACTAAGCAGTCTTGATCCACTACAGGGCGTCTACCGCCACAACAGGTCCACGGCTGATGCCATCTCCTTGACCCCTCACTCATCCCTGGAACATCTGGATAAGGACACATACATCATATTCCATTTAATCAACTATAACTCTGCTTTCACTACCATTATCCCATTCAAGCTCAACTCCAAACTCTAAGAACTTAATCAGTACTCCCTTCTGCAATTGGATCCTCGACTTCCTGAGCAACAGACCTCAATGTGAGGTTATCCATTTTGGTGGCAAAAACAGGAAAGCAGACTTTTATCTAAATGGTGGCCGATTAGGAAAAGGGGAGATGCAGCGAGACCTGGGTGTCATGGTACACCAGTCATCGAAAGTAGGCATGCAGGTGCAGCAGGCAGTGAAGAAAGCGAATGGTATGTTAGCTTTCATAGCAAAATGATTTGAGTATAGGAGCAGGGAGGTTCTACTGCAGTTGTACAGGGTCTTGATGAGACCACACCTGGAGTATTGCATACAGTTTTGGTCTCCAAATCTGAGGAAAGACATTTTTGCCATAGAGGGAGTACAGAGAAGGTTCACCAGACTGAATCCTGGGATGTCAGGACTGTCTTATGAAGAAAGACTGGATAGACTTGGTTTATACTCTAGAATTTAGGAGATTGAGAGGGGATCTTATAGAAACTTACAAAATTCTTAAGGGGTTGGACAGGCTAGATGCAGGAAGATTGTTCCCGATGTTGGGGAAGTCCAGGACAAGGGGTCACAGCTTAAGGATAAGGGGGAAATCCCTTTAAAACCGAGATGAGAAGAACTTTTTTCACACAGAGAGTGGTGAATCTCTGAAACTCTCTGCCACAGAGGGTAGTTGAGGCCAGTTCATTGGCTATATTTAAGAGGGAGTTAGATGTGGCCCTTGTGGCTAAGGGGATCAGAGGGTATGGAGAGAAGGCAGGTACGGGATACTGAGTTGGATGATCAGCCATGATCATATTGAATGGCGGTGCAGGCTCGAAGGGCCGAATGGCCTACTCCTGCACCTAATTTCTATGTTTCTATGTTTGAATCACTTAGGATTGGTGACAAATAATCCTCAACACTGGTGCTATGGGAGGGAGGGAGGCCGCGGGCAGGCCTGGACCTGAGCGAGGCCGCGGGCAGGCGTGGGCCCGAGGACCCAAGTGAGGTCGCCGGCGTGCGTGGACCCAAGCGAGGCTGCGGGCGGGCGTGGACCCGAGCGAGGCTGTGGGCGGGTGTGTGTGAAACGGGCGCCAACCTGAGCCATGGTGCGCGCACACCTCATTGTGACATCATCAGTCGAAGCGGATTAAAGAATCTAAGTGTGAAAGGCGGTTAAAAAGGCCGTTTTGTCTTTTTAAAAACATTTTATTCACCAATAACGTGTGAAATATAGGATCAAATCTTAGGTGAACCTGATTACTTCGTGAAGGGGGAAAATGTGAATCAGAACATGTAAAAATGTAAGTGTTACCGCGTAGCGTTTTGACGAAAATATAAAAACACATACTCACACACATACAAGATGAGACTTTTATAGGTATAGGGATGTGGTTGAGGAGTGTTGATGTCACAGAGATCAGTGCTGGGTCCACTGTTGTTTGTCATGTGTTAATGATCTGGATGAGAATGCAGGTGGCACAAGTGGCAAGTTTGCAGTTGGCGCCAATTAGTGGATAATGAAGGCTGTCAAAGGTTACAACATAACTTGATATATTGAAAATGAATGCCAGATGGTATTTAATTCAGACAAAGGGAAAGTGATGCTGTTTGGGAAGTTAAATGAGGCAAGGATTCATAGTGAACAGCAGGGCCCTAGGGAGGGTTGTGGAACAAATATATATTTAAGGGGTACAAATACATATTTCCCAGGAAGTGACAACACAGGTGTAGATTAGTGGCTCATGTTATGAGTGATGCTTTTGTAGTTATGCCCACTAGCTTATTAGCGTCGCGGTCTACTGCACTCCGCAGTCTGAAGTGAACTCTCAAGTGAGAGCTTGTAGTTGTTTATTCTAAATAAACAGTGTATATCCTGACATGGTGTGAGGTCTTTATTATTACAAGGACTCCAAACCCACAACAGGTGGACAGGGTAGTGAAGGAGGCATATGGCATGCTTGCCTTCATCAGTCAATGGCACATAGTTCAAAAGTTGGTACATGGTGTTACAGTTGTACAAAATATTGGTTTGGCTGCATTTGGAGTATCGTGTGCATGTCTAGTCACCACTCGACAAGAAAGATATGACAAAACTAGAGAGAGTGAAGAAAATATTAATGAGAATGTTGCCTGGGTTGGAAAAGTTGAGTTGTAACAAAAAAAAGTGGATTGGCTGGATTTGTTGTTTCTGGAGCAAAGGGGGCTGAGTATATAAGGTTATCTCAGCCACAGATAGGGTAGATTGTCAAAGTTGTTTCCCATGGTTGTGATGTCTAAAACTAGAAGGCCGAGGTTTAAAGGAAGAGAGAGTTTTAAAGAGATTTGAGGGATAACATTTTCCACACCAGAGTAGTTAGTACCTAGAATAAGTTGCCAGATGAAGTGGTGGAGGCAGGATCAGCAATAATATTTAAAATGCATTTGGACACATAGTTGAATGAGCAAGGTGGAGATGGATATGGAAATAATTCAGTCAAGTGGGATTAGTATAGGCAGGCATGAAGGTTGGCATAATGTGGTGGGCTGAAGGGCCTGTTTCTATGCTGTGCCACTCTGACTATTTTATCATCAGCTGTGGACCATCTGAAGAAGAGTCCCGACCCAAAATCTCGCCTATCGATGTTATCCAGAAATGTTGCCTGAACCGTTAAGTTATTCTCGCACTTTGTGTCTTTTTTTGTAATCCAGCATCTGCAGTTCTTTGTGTCACCACCATGTTCATGTTGATTCCAAACTATTTTTGAGGTGAGCCAAACTGAACATGTACAGTAGGATTCTAATATTTCTAGGGTTTAATCATAAAATATACTAAACAGGTTTGTAGGTCAATTGGCTTCATAAATGTAAAAATTGTTCCAAGTGTGTGTAGGATAGTGTTAATGTGCATGGATCGCTGGTCGGTGCAGACCCGTTGCGCCGAAGGGCCTGATTCCGCGCTGTATCTCTAAACTAGACTAAACTAAAAAATTGTGTGGAATTCCTGAAAAAATGGGAAACTGCAAACAGATCAGCTTGTTTACCATTTCCTTTTCTCTGATACTGGAGTAATTTATACTTGGACAAATGTCATAGTTTCACTTCATTTATGAAATTCTGCAAAGCAATTAGCAAAGCTAACACATGATGCATGCTTGGGATTATTTTTAGATTTAGACACTAGACAATAGGTGCATGAGTAGGCCATTTGGCCCACGAGCCAGCACCACAATTCAATGTGATCATGGCTGATCATCCACAATCAGTACCCCGTTCCTGTTTTCTCCCCATATCCCTTGACTCCACTATCTTAAAGAGCTCTATCTAAAGGGCCTGCCCACTTACACGACTTTTCAGCAACTATCTTCGACCTTCAAGATCGGGGGCACTCGCCTGAAAAACCGCGAACTGGATCGACCGTCAGCGATGAAACTGGGAGCTGGATCCACCGGAGCACACACACGCACACACACGCACACGCACGCACGCACACGCACGCACGCACACACACACGCACGCACGCACGCACGCACGCACGCACACACGCACACACACACACACACACACACACACACACACACACACACACACACACACACACACACAAGGTGTTACCTGCAAACACACATCGTAAAGGCGGGGGCCAGGGAAAGCATGGGGGAGAGCTGTCTGAGAAGGATTGGACACGGTGCAAGCCAAGGTGTTACATTTAACGGTCGGTTTTCCTTGGTTCTGAAAACTCGTGCTTATGTTTTTTTCCCCCAATGAGCCAATTAAATTGCCCCATCAGCAAAGGATCTTGCCTACAGCTACCTCGACTACCTATAACTACATGGCGACCCACTACCACTGCACTACGAGTTCAAAAGACCCATGCCGACCAATTTTTACTCGCTTAACAATTTTCAGCATATTGAAAAATGTTTCTCGACCAAACTGAGGCCGGGGGTATGCGGGAACTTCTCTCGAGCATGAAGGAGAGTCACAGTGACCTCCTAGGACCACGTGTCGACCATGCTGCGAGTTTGTGGCGAGCGCAAACTCTTCTAAACTTGTAAATTAGGTCGCCATAGTGGGACAGGCCCTTAACTCTCTCTTGAAAGCATCCAGAGAACTGGCCTCCACCGCCCTCACAAGGCAGAGAATTCCCCAGACTCGCAACTCTTTTTATGAAGAAGTATTTCCTCATCTCCATTCTAAATGACTTACTCCTTATTCTTAAACTGTGGCCCCTTGTTCTGGACTCCCCCAACATCAGGAACCTGTTTCCTGCCTCTAGCGTCCAAATCCTTAATAATCTTATATGTTTCAATAAGATCCCTTCTCATCCTTCTAAATTCCAGATTATACAAGCCCAGCCGCTCCATTCTATCAACATATGACAGTCCCGCCATCCCGGAAATTAATCTTGTGAACCTACGCTGCACTCCCTCAATAACAAGAATGTCCTTCCTCAAATTTGGAGACCAAAACTGTACACAATACTCCAGGTGTGGTCTCACGAGGGCCCTGTACAACTTCAGAAGGACCTCTATACTCAACACCTGTTGTTATAAAGGCCAACACTTCTTGTTATAAAGGCCAACATGCCATTCGATTTCTTCGCTGCCTGCTGTACGTGCATGCTTACTTTCAGTGACTGGTGAAATTGGATATGATCTTCTAATTGGAGTCACAAAGATCCCAACCCAAAACATCTGTCCGTTTTCCTCCATAGATGCTGTCTTACCCATTGATTTCCCGCAGCAGTTTGTTTTCTGCTAATAATCTTTTAACTGCAGTGCAGATGCTAAACATTTTAGCAGTTTTCCGTAGCCACCTCAGCTTCCCTGACAATATTAATTTGAAAAAGGCTTTTTGAGCAGAATGTTCAAGAATGTGAGCAATGTTTTCCTATCTAACCCCAGCAATGACACCAATGAACGATGCAGTTCTACTAGCAAGTTCTAATTTCCCCCACAAGTGTTCTGAGGACGCACAAATGGAAATCACTGCGGTTTTTTTTGCTGTCCTGCACAGTGGTCAAACATTTCTAAATGATGGTGTGTGTGTGTGTGTGTTCACAAGCATGTGTGTGCATGTTAATATGCATATGCCTGTATACAGATGTGTAAAAGTTGAAGCAAAGGATAATAAGATATAATAACAAGCTCTCTTATTTCAACTGTGCTTTCAATTTTGTGATATGTAAACATGACCTGGGAAATACACTAATATATTTCCTTTTATCTGTAACATCAAGTAGGTGCAATATAAATCTTGCAGTAACATTTCAGTTATATGGTAAAATTGTTCAACGCTGACAGAAAAGGCAAAATATTAAATCATGATGCCGACTATTATTAATTCAAAACCATTCAAATAGCAATATTTATGAGTACAACATGAGTCACTGACATTTTAAAATTCAGATGCATTTGAGAAAGGACTATTGGAAATCATGAGATAATTTGATCCCCTTGATATTCCAACTTGAAAGCACTTCATTATATTATGCCAATAAAATGTCATATCACCATGCTGTCTTGAACATTGTTTTCTCGATCATGTAGATATGACCTTCAAATCAATAAAAATACAAGAAATAGGAGGAGTTTTCTTAGGAGGAGCCCTTCATCATGATCATGACTGATGCCCCAACGCCAATTTCCGTCCCAACGCCAATTTTGGGAGAATTCCAAAGATTCACCACCATCTACCTGAAGTGATTTCTTCACAGCTCAATAGTAACTGACTGACCCCTTATTCATGGTTGGTGACTCCTGCTTGAAACCTCAGCCAGCAACTAAGAATGTTGCAAGGTTGAATGAGTTCTCAATTCCAAAAAGCAGGAGAACAGCTTTCATCCTTCAAACTTTCATCGCATTCATATCTGGAATCAGCCTGGTGAATCTTTACTGAAGTGTCTTTATTCCAAGTATAACCATTTTTTTACCAGATATTGTCTCACTAAGCCCCCGATATAACTGCATTAAGTCATCTACCTCTTATATAGCTCAAATAGGAAATTACAACCATCTCATAATTTCCTTTTGTAATAAAAAGACACAGAGGAAAGTAAGGATGACCCACATATAATCATATAACAATTACAGCACGGAAACAGGCCATCTCGGCCCTACAAGTCCTGCCGAACAACTTTTTTCCCCTTAGTCCCACCTGCCTGCACTCATACCATAACCCTCCATTCCCTTCTCATCTATATGCCTATCCAATTTATTTTTAAATGATACCAATGAACCTGCCTCCACCACTTCCACTGGAAGCTCATTCCACACCGCTACCACTCTCTGAGTAAAGACAATTTAATTTCCCTGCATCTGTTCCCCTTACATTGCCAATTCACCTTAGCCCTGGGGTCAAGGAAAAAGCGTTCACTTCGCGGCCCTGTTTTCACCAATCTTTCCACCACCACGCACAAGAAGCATAAGATGCGCAAGACAGACACCATCGTATGCAAATGCCGAGAAGTGTGTTCAGCTCTGGCTGAAGAACTTCTAATCTTGTGTGTGGACTCGCTAAGAAGAAAGAAGACCTTAGACCTGATCTCCACTTTGAACAAACATTGGAAACTACCTGGAGATAGTTTGTAAATGTACAAATAGTAGATGGCAAATAGAGTATAACATGGAAAGTAGTGATGTTTGGTACCAGACTACAGGATGAAACCACCTTCCCGTGGTAACGCATTATGTGTGAGCTTTTAGAATGAATTCCAATGGTATTTTCACTAGTCAATCATGGAGCTTTCCATGGGAATAAGATAATGACTATGGGGGTGAAATTATTATTTTTTTTTAATATACTGGTGATTAAGTATTGTCCTACAAATCTCTTGTGGATGCACAATAATCAGGAAAACTGATATTTACTTGCATAACTACCAGCACATAAACCAGCTATCAATACACTTGATCAGGTATCAAAAGTAGTGAATGCCATAAAGTGACACATGAATGCGCTCCAGTGACAACCCTATTGGACTGATGTTCTACTTCACCCCTTGCTGCTTCCGGTTCTTTAATAAAATACCCTTCGTGCTTCCTTTTGAACATCAAATATCATAAACTTCAACAGCACTGAATTCTAACACCCGTCCGGATCTTTCCCCCCCACCTTTCTCTGACCCCATCTCTTCACCCAGTATGTGTAGGAAGGAACTGCAGATGCAGGTTTACACCAAAGATAGATGCAAAATATTGGAGTAACTCAGCAGGATAGGCAGCATCTCTGGATGGAAAGAATGGATGACGTTTCAGGTTGAGGCCCTTCTTCAGACTTCGGGTATCGACCTGAAACGTCACCCATTCTTTCAATCCAGAGATGCAGCCTGTCCCGCTGAAATACTCCAGCATTTTGTGTCTTATCTTCACTCAGTATGATCACCTGACTCTTTTTCTCCACTATTCCTTCTGATCCTCTCCTAATCCTGAATATTCATTCCTCAGCAGCAAATTCAGCTTCACTCCCGACATCTCCATCTTATTTAGTTCCGAGCCAAGCATAATTCCCTGCATCTCTTCTGCTGTCTCTGCCTACATGTCTTTTTCTTTGGCTAGGAGTTTTCAAACAAAACTGTGACCCTTAATTCAGTCTTTGGAATTCCTGGTTGATCTGCTCCACTCTCTTTGGCCTCAACCTAGATCCAAGCATTGCTACCTGCTGATTTTGACATTAACTATATTACTATTTCCAGTGCTTCCCCTAATAGTAACCTACCCACCCCCCATACCCCTGAACTTGCAACACTCTTCTCAACAAAAATCTTCCCCAACATTGCCAATAATACTTTGTGACAACAGTGGTGGTGTTGTGTAGGAAAGAACCGCAGATGCTGGTGCAAATTGAAGGTAGACACAACATGCTAGAGTAACTCAATGGGACAGGCAGCATCTCTGGAGAGAAGGAATGGATGATGTTTTGGGTCAAGATTCTTCTGGTGGTGTTGTCATTTGCTGAAGTAGTCTTGTCAAGGTAAAGTACCAGTTCTCTGGCATCAAATAAATCCCATAGATATGAAATTCATTCTTTCCCCGAGTTTGTGAAAGGCACCAACATTACTGTTCATTAATGTTGATTTTTTTTCTCATCATTTTAATTGATTGCTCATATTTATCAATTCATCAGGCAGGTGCTGAAATACACTCGTAATGTCTAATACATGCAGATATAAATAACTACAAGTATCTCCTGAAATAAAGAAAATAGTTTGTTTTAATGTACCTATCCAATTCACAACTGGAAACCCCAAGTGAGGATCGTTCCAGTCTGTTCTACATTGTAACCAAATTAATTGTCAAATAATTCTTCTAATTTATTGTCTTATAAACATCCTGGTAATTCTCAGAATCCTGTTCCAGACCTTTTGATCAAAAGGTTGAGTAATGTCACAGAAAATATAGTCAGAGGATTTTATGAATTTTAAGTCCTGGCATTAGCTATCTGATATGAAAGTCAGATATGAATATCAGACCCACTCTCTGAACTAAACTAGACAGATTATTTATTTGACTGAGAGTACATTTCTTCAGAGCCCTTTCAGTTTTACCATCAGACGGCTGATATACCCTGTCAATGTATTAACTTCTGTGCTCGGAGGCTAAGTTCATAAAATTTACTTTTTTGGAAAGTTTTTTGCCCTCTGAAGCTTCAGGCAGGGAATTCAGGAAAGGAAAAGAGATTGAATTTAATATTTATTACATGTCATTTGAACCTCAGTGAGGCTCAAACGAAACTTAGTTTCCACAGCCATACAAACAGAGACAATTCCTACAAGACATACAAACAATTCAATTACACAAACATCCATCACAGTGAATCTCCTCCTCACTGTGATGGAAGGCAAAGTATTTTCTCTCCCCCGTACCATTTTTCTCCCAATGTTGAAGCCCCAGGCGGCGATGGCGAGTCCCACGGCCATTTTAGGCGCCGGGCGATGTACGGCCCCGCTCCGGGTCGTTCCAACCCCGCGACACAGGCGGGAGAAGTCGGGTTGCGGGAGCTCCGGAAAGCGGTCTCCACCTCGACCCGCGAGCTCCAGATATTCCAGTCCACCGGACCTGCAGCTGCAGCTGGAGCCTCCGAACTCCGGGGTCGAGCCGCAGCAGTGAGCCACCACCACTCCCCACGCTCCGAGGCCGGCCAGCCCCATGATGGTAAGTCCGCAGCTCCGCGGCTGGAGCCTCCAGGTCGTTCTGGCTGGAGGCCGCTCCATGGTGCTGGGCCCCAACGACATCGGCAGACCCGACAGGAAAAAGGTCGGGTCTACCGTGCGGGGAAGAGATTTTTTTTAATTTCCCCCTCCCCCCCCAGCCCCCCACATATACACAGTTAAAAACAGTTTTAAAAAACATGAACAACTACACTTAACCAAAAAAACTACACTTTAGCCAAAAAAAAAAAAGCCAGACAGGTTGAAGGGGCCGCTGCAACACTGAGTCGCGCTGCCACACATTGCCACAGACGGGAATTCAGGAAAGGAAAAGAGATTGATGGATGACAGAAGTTGAATTCTCACCACCAGATGGCAGTGATATACCAGTGGCCAAATCTTGCTGGCTGTTCAATCATCTCAGCACAATCACGGTCTTGGTCTAACTGATAAAGTCAGTAAGGTCAATCCCTCAGTATGTTTTGGAGCCCTTTATTTTCCAGGCCCTCATATTATGTTTTTTAAAAAAGTTTTATTTTTTAAATATTCAACAGAATTCTCAAAATAGTACGTTAAAGATAGTTCAAAAGTCTCCAATGAGGTGGATGGGAGGTCAGGACTACACGCTAGCCTGTGAGAATGGTTCAGTTACATGATTACAGCTGGGAAAAAATTGTCCCTCAATCTGGAGGTATATTATCCCTCAATCTGTAGCCCCCGGCGGGCGCTGGAATGTCCCGCGGCCATTGAAGCCGCGCCCTGCTGGGAAAGGGGAGAAGAGGGAGTGACTGGGGCAAGATTTGTTCTTGATTATGCTGGTGGCCTTGCCGAGGCATTGTGAAGTGTAGATGGACTTCATGGAAGGGAAGTTGGTTTGCGTGATGGTCTGGGCTACATCCACAATTCGCCACAATTTCTTTAGGTCTTGAATGGACCTGTTCCCAAACCATGCTGTGAAGCATCCCAGTAAAATGATTTCTTCAGCGCATCTGTAGAGGTTGGTGTGGGTTGTTAGGAACATGCCGAACGTCCTAAACCATCTAAGGAAGTAGAGGTGGTGGTGAGCTTTCTTGGCCATCAGTGTGGATTTTCGAGGACAAATTGCTGATGATATATATTTCTAAGAACCTGAACCTTCATTTAACGCCATCAATGTATACCAGGGTGTGTACCTCTTCACTTCAAAGGTTCTTTATTAGTCACATGCACCAATTGGTGTAGTGAAATGTTTATTGCCATTGCAGCACATAAAAAAGAAAACAACATAACAATAATAAAGAGATTTAACATTAAAAAACATTCCCCCCACAATGATTCCCATTATGAGGGAAGGCACAAAGTCCAGTCCCCATCCCCATGTCCACCCATAGTCGGGCCTGTTGAGGCCGCAGTCGCCTTTATGGAGGCCCGATGTTCCAGGCCGTTCTCGCCAGGTGATGGTGCTCCGGCGTCGGGAGAATCCTCACAGCGGCTTGGGAAACCTGGAACGGACGCTTCCTTGACCGTGGCTTCCGAAACCTAACAGGTTGCGCTGGATGGAGCTCCACCACTGGCGATCTCGGCGAGAGATCCCAGGCTCCCGATGTAAAGTTCAGCGCCGCCGCCCGCAGCTGGCCGCACCTCAGACCCGCAGCTCCGTGATATTCATCGGCGGTCTTCAGCTCACCAGCGCAGCGACCCGGGCAAGGCATCGCCCACTCCACTCCGCGATAGCGCTCTAGCGCTGCGCCGCCGAAGCCGAGGTTCTGTGCCGTCCCCTCAGGAAACGCCGCTCCAGGCTCGCCCTCAGGCCGCGAGGACGGGTCGAAGGTGCAGCCCGGAGAAAAGCCACCTTCCGACCAGGTAGGGACCCTGAAAAGCAGTTTCCACACCCACCCACACATAAAAAAGGCTAGAACTCCGAAAAACAAACACTCAACGAACTAAAAATTTTAAAAAAGAGATGAAAAACAGACAGCTGCAGGCTGGGCAGCCCTACCCATACAGGACTGCGCCCCCAGAAGTTAATCAAAATCTCCTTTGTCTTGCTGACATTGAGGGAGAGGTTGTTTTCCTGGCACTTGGCTACCAGGTTCACAATCTCCTTCCTTTACTGTGTCTCGTTTTGGTCCCTTAATTAGAGGAAGGACATTCTTGGAGTGCAGCGTAGGTTCACAAGGTTAATTCCCGGGATGGCGGGACTGTCATATGCTGAGAGAATGGAACAGCTGGGCTTGTATACTCTGGAATTTAGAATGATGAAGGGATCTTATTGAAATTTAAGATTATTAAGGGTTTGGACACACTAGAGCCAGGAAACATGTTCCTGATGTTGGGGGAGTCCAAAACCAGGGGCCACAATTTAAGAATAAGTGGTAAGGAATTTAGAACAGAGATGAGGAAACACTTTTTCACAGAGAGTTGCGAGTCTGTGAAACTCTCTGCCTAAGAGGGTGGTGGAGGCCGGTTCTCTGGATACTTTCAAGAGAGAGCTAGATAGGGCTCTTAAAGACAGCGGAGTCATGGGATATGGGGAAAAGGCTGGAAGGGGTACTGATTGTGGATGATCAGCCATGATCACATTGCATGGCAGTGCTGGCTCGAAGGGCCGAATGGCCTACTGCTGCACCTATTGTCTATTATACCGCAGCCAAGAAGAACATGGTGTCGTGCCTCAATGACCATCATTCAGGAGTACGTACCTTCACATTAATGAAGTTGGTTACGGCTTCTGCTTCAGAAATGATATGCACCAACTCTTGCCTCAGAAATGACCTGGTTCCGCTTCAATTTGACCAGCATTCCAATAGGTCAAAGTCTTCTTGACCACCCTATCTACCTGTTATGCTACTTTCAAGGAACTGTGTACCTACACTCCGAAATTGCTCTGCTCTATCAAACTCCCCAAAGCTCAGCAATTCACTTTGTAGGTCCTGCCCTGGTTTAACTTCCCGAAATGCTACACCTTAATGACTTATCTTCATTAAACTGCATTAACTAATCCTCAGCCCACATGCCCAGCTGATCACGAACCTGATGTAATCATCTTTGCTATCTACGATGCAAACTTACTAATCATGCCATATTCTCATCCAAATCCTTTATACAAACTGTAAATAAGTGATCAAACACACTTGTACTTTACACTAGTCTTTAATGAGAACACAGGGTTAAACACACATCAGCAGTCACTGTCTCCAGTCTTCTACTGTGCCGCGCAGAATGAGAAGAAGGCGTTATTATAATTGGTAACTAAGGCGTGGTTAGTGGTATTGAGGTAGCTATATTATTGGTTGCATACATAAACCATCTACATCCTTCCCCTTAGAAAATCAAACATGGCATGGAACCATGGCAACAGAGTTAAACAAAATTAAACAAAATCGCCGTAACGAACAGGCGGCTTACTAACCCGACTTGAGCGCGTGCGGACCATGCCTTCCCCTCCTTCTGAGGGGGGGGGAGAGGGGAAGGGGGGGGGGGGGTAGAGGGAGGGGGAGAGGGAGAGGGAGAGAAGTTTGTAAAGTTGTTAACAAAAACCCTTCCAATAAACCAGAGCTTCTTACAATAATCCAAATTTGGCCTAAAGACACTTTTTTGAAGCTGAACATGACTTTTTCACTCTTTTTCTCAATGCCCTGACAAATGAAGGCAAGCATACCATACGTCTTCTTTACCACGATCTGCTGTTGTTGCTACCTTCTGCGAGCTATGGAATTGGACCCCAAGACTCCTCTATACATCAATGCTGTTAACAGTCCAGCCATTAACTTGATACTTTTTCCCTTACATTTGACCACCCAAACGACAACACCTCATACTTACTTGGATTAAACTACATCTGCCACTTCTGTAATATCTTGCTGTATTCTTTGACAGCCCTCATGATTCACAGCTCCACAATTTTTTTTGTGTAATCTGCAAGTTCACTAACCAATGCATCAATGTTTTCATCCAAATCATTTATGTATAAATCGCAAAAAAATGTCCCAGCTCTGATCCATGCGTAACAGCACAATTCACAGATCACCATCCTTGTGAATTAGACTAACTCGAAGGACCTTGTCAAATGTCATACTGAAGTCCTTGTTGGCAAAATGCATTGCCATACCCTCAATAACCTTTGCCACTTCCTCAAAAAACGATGGGGGCACTAAGACATAACCTGCCCTGCAGAGCCATGAGTGGCTGAGTAGTCCCAATTAGCCCATTTGTTCCCCAGATGAAAGTAAATCCTACTTCGGAAAATCATCTCCAACAGTTTCAGTACCACTTATGTGAGACTCACCAGTTTATCATTTCCTTGAATATTCCTATTTCCCTTTTTAAACAAATGAACAACATATCCATTCTTCTGCAACCTCGCATGTGGCTTGAGAGGATATAAAGATCATCAAAAAGCTTCAACAATCTCCTCTCTTACTAAATGTGTAGGAAGGAACTGCAGATGCCGGTTTAAACTGAAGATAGACACAAAAAGCTAGAGGAACTCAGCGGGACAGGCAGCATCTCTGGAGAGAAGGAATGGGTGACGTTTCGGGTGGAGACCCTTCTTCAGACTGGTTAGTGATAAGGGAAATCGGAGATATAGAAGATGAAGTAGAGAGATAAAGAACAATGAATGAAAGATGCAAAAAGGTAATGATGATAAAGGAAACAGACCATTGTTAGCTGTTTGTTGGGTAAAAACGAGGAACTAATGCGACGGGTGGGGAAGGGATAGAGAGATAGGGAATGCCGGGGCTAACTGAAGTTAGAACAATCAACATTCATACCACCAAGCATACCCACCCTGCTTCCTGCAAAGACTCTATCCTCTTCTCCCAATTCCTCCATCGTTTCCTCATCTGCACCCAAGATGAAGTGTTCTATACCAGGACATCCAAGATGTCCTCATTCTTTAGGGAACGGGGGTACCCCTCTCCCATCATAGATGAGGCCCTCACTCGTATCTCATCAGTAACCCGCAGCTCTGCCCTTCCTCCCCCTCCCCTTAGTCGCAACAGCGACCCCCCTAGTCCTTACCTTTCATCCCATCAGCCATCGCATACCTCACATAATCCTCTGAAATTTTCACCACCTCCAACGGGAACCCAACACTAGTCCCATCTTCCCATCTCAACCCCTTTCCGTCATCCGCAGAGACCGTTCCCTTTGCAACACCCTGGTTAACTCATCCCTTCCCACCCAAAACCATCCCCTCCCCAGGTACCTTCCCCTGCAACCGCAGAAGATGCAGCACCTGTCTCTAGACCTACTCCCTCGACTCTGTCCAGGGACCCCGACAGTCCTTTTGGGTTAGGCAGAGATTCACCTGCACCTCCTCCAACCTCATCTACTGTATCCGTTCAAGATGTGGACTCTTATACATCTGCGAGACCAAACGTAAACTGGGTGATCGTTTCGCTGAACACCTTTGCTCAGTCCGCCTGAAGGTACCTGATCTCCCGGTTGCAAAACACTTTAATTCTCCTTCCCATTCCCACACAGTCCTTTCTGTCCTAGGTCTCCTCCATTGTTACAGTGAGGCTAAACGCAAATTGGAGGAACAGCATCTCATATTTTGCTTGGGCAGCTTACAGCCCAGTGGTATGAATATTGATTTCTCTAACTTCAGGTAGCCCCGGCATTCCCCCCAACCAAGTCACACTAGCTTCTCGTTTTCACCAAACAAACAGCTAATAATGGCCTGTTTCCTTTACCATTGTTACTTTTTTGCATATCTTTCCTATATTATTCTTTTTCTCTCTACAACATTGTCTATATCTCTTATTTGCCTTGTCCCTAACCTGAAGGGTCTCGACCCGAAACATCACCCATTTCTTCTCTCTAGAGATGCTGCCTGGCCCGTTGAGTTACTCCAGCTTTTTGTGTCTATCCTCTCTTACTAATCTGGGATACATTCCATTAGCCCCTTGATGCTCAAGCCCACCTTGATGCTCAAGCCCACCTTGATGCTCAAGAGATCCAACATCACCTCCTCAATTTCAAATGTCCTAGCATTCTATTATATCTCACACTGATCTCACCATGCTTCATTTCCTCCACCTTGGTGAACACTGATGTAATGCACTTCGTTTGTATCTCGCCGACATCCTCTGACGACAAGCATAAATCCCCCCCTTTATCCTTGAGTGGTCCTACACTCCCAATAGTTAGTTACTTGTTTTTAATCTACATATTGAGAGCTTTGGGATTCTTTTTGATCCAACTTGTTAAGGTTCCTTTTCGCATGGTTCCTTCTCGCCCTCTTGATTCCCCACTAGTGTTCAGGAAGCAATGCTATCACCCAAACGATGGGGGCACTAAGTATGATGTCTTATACTAAAACAGATCATCTTTGAGTCAGTCTACTGATAGATAGATAGATAGATCCTTTATTGTCATTCAGACCTTACGGTCTGAACGAAACTATGTTGCCTGCAGTCATACACAGAATCAATAATAACAAAACATACAATAAACACCAATTAAACATCCACCACAGTGAGTTCACCAAGCACATCCTCACTGTGATGGAGGCAAAGTCTTAGTTTCCATCTCTTCCCTCCTTGTTCTCCCTCTGCGCTGAGGCGGTCGATCCAGGCCAGAGATGCCGCTCTCCAGTCCAGCGGACCTCCGTGGTGATGTCGCCGCTGCCGATAGCCGGAACGCCATCCCCGCTCCGAGACGGCCCGCCACAGCATCAGCTCCAGGCCGCCGCCCCAGCTCCAGGTCGATGCCCCAGCTCCAGATCCTGCAGTCTCTGCACCGGGCCGCTGCCCCAGCTCCAGGCCGATGCCCCAGCTCCAGGTCGCTGCCCCAGCTCCAGGTCCTGCAGTCTCCGCTCTGGGCCGCTGCCCCAGCTCCAGGCCGCCGCGCCAGCTTCTGGTCCCGCAGTCGCTGCTCCAGGTCCCGCCGTCTCCGCTCCGGGCCGCTGCCCCAGCTCCGGGCCCTGCTGCATCAGCCCCAGGCCGCCGCCGAAAGCCAGAACGCCGCACCAGCAAGTCGGGCCACCGCTGCTCAGCCCCGAAGACGGCCAGCCTCTCGTTGGTAAGTCCTGGCTGGCTCTGCCTCCGGAGCCTCGGGGTCGGTCGCAGGCTGGAGGCCGCCAGCTCCGCCATTAGGCCTCAGCGCAGACGGAGGCAGAGAAGGGGGATACGACATGAAAAAGTCGCATTCCCCCGAAGGAAGAGACAGAGAACATGTTCCACCCCCTCTAACACAACCCAACAAACTAAAACTTAACCAAAACAAGACAAAAAAACCAACAGAAAAAAGTAAAGACAGACGGACTGCAGGCGAGCCGCAGCTGTTAACAGCGCCGCCACTTCCGGTCTGTTTATTCAGATGAAATGCTCAGAGCTTAAGCATGTCCACGTAGCACAAATTACCTCTTTCGATGATTTTCATTCAATATTCCTCTATGTTATATGGTAGGACAATGGTTAGGGGCTTAACTTCAGGAAATCAGGTAATCAATACTTGGTCAATGACTGTATATCAGGATTTGGAATAAGAAAAAGGGTAAATTTCCTATTTCTGGAATTCACTAACAGATATGCACCATCTCCTGATACACACCATGGATGTACACTGGCAGCTTTGAACTGAAAACCCCAGAAGTGCTTAAAAATAGAGCAGTCTCTGTTGAATTGAATGAGCATCTGTCATATTGCAACTGTTAGGGCAATGGAATGTATTGAACTATATTTAAATAATTTAGAATAGAAAAAATAAAACACTACAGCACAATTATTCATAAGAAATATCACTTCAACCTTATCTCAAAATAATCTGTCAGGGTAATAAAATATTAAGATAAAATGTTAATGAAAAATATGCAAATAAATATAAATAACCATTTGTATCATTCAACTATATATGGTTTAGAATTAGAGCAGATCCAGTTAAGGAATTTACATAACATTTTAGACAACCATGTAATTATGCTTGTAATCTAGCACCACAATTTATTACAGTTCCACTAACTGTGAAGACTAGAAAAGTATTTCCTATTCGATCATTGTCTAATGTTGTACTCCAGTTGATGCAAATCACTTCATCTTCACCGATGCAGTATTTTACTAAAAGGTTTGAAAATGCAAAAATCAGCGTTTTTGACTCGATAATAAATGTCGCACAGATAAATTTAAGTTTATCATCTGTGCAGCAGAGGGATTTCATTATGGATCCATTTTTGCTAAACATTGTTAGTGCCATGAAACTTATATAGATGCAAGTACTGTATGTAAATTCTTCAGTGAACTTCACAACTTTACTAGTGCTACAATTCATTCCTCTGAGGTTGACATGAACAAGAAAGAACTCATTAACAGCAAGAACCAATAATATATTCATAAATTGTTGCATAAAAACCCCCCCATATCTGTTCATGCACAAAAACATAATGGCATGCGGCACTTGGGGCAAATTTGGTTCCCCAAAAGAATGTGGAATTAGTGTAAAAATAAACTTGCAACAGAAAGCAGTGCTTAAATGTCATGTGTGCAGTCATAATTAGAACAAATTCAACACCACTTCCAAGATTTTAGATTGCAAATTAGAGAAAGGTATTGGTTCCAAGAGACACATTCCCCATTGGCTTCTACAGGCACTTTCCACACCAACTATCCCAGCAACAATCTGAGGCTGTCCCATTTAGAACATGGCTTTTGTTGAGCCACCAATAACATGTGCAGACGTCAAGGGAAAAGGACATTGCCTACAAGTGTGGAACAGAACCCATTGACAAGGTGGTCAACTAAGTACCATGTTGGATGTTTCCACTGGTGGGTGAATCCAAGACCAGAGGTCATGGCCTCAGAATTAAAGGACGTTCAATTAGGAAGGAGAGGAGCAGGAATTTCTTTAATCAGAGGGTGGTGAATCTGTGGAATTCATTGCTGCAGAAAGCTGCGGAGCCCAAACAATGGATATTTTTAAAGCAGATATAGACAGATTCTTGATTAGTATGAGTGTCAGGGGTTATGGGGAGAAGGTAGGAGAATGGGGTTAATAGATCCGCCATGATTGAATGGGTCAAATGAGACTTGATGGGTCTAATGGCCTAATTCTGCTCCGATCACTCATGAACATGAATATCACCATAGTATAATTATAACTAGTACACTAAAATGATCATGTCAGACTGCTATACACTTTCACTGGATTCAGTACAAGTGTTTTTAAAATGGATGCATTAACATAATGGATTTATGAAGACATAATATGTTAAAAGATTAACAGAAATTGAAAGCAAACATCTGAACTATAATTGAGAGGCTGTGATGGATTACCGGGGCACTAAGTTCACTTGAAGATGTTCAACACAAACCTTGAATGTTGTCCTTTTCAGGACTCAGCCAATCATTAATTCATGCATCCATATATTGCAACAAATACATCAGTGAGGTGTTCAACATTATCTCTCAATTTTTTGTTACTGTCATCTTTCTATTGATACCATTTACAGGTTGAACATTGATTTTCTGGCAACTGATGGTCTGCCCACCCCTATAATCCAGGCAAAATTACCATAGCTCAGATGCAATTCCCTGAGCAGCCACAGATGGCATTGCGAGTGGTGTTCGCTCTTTCCGGTCATGTTCCTCTATCGTGAAAGAATTAACTATGATCTCAATCTTCTCTCCTAACTATTTCACAAAGACAATACAGTAAACCCACGTTTTAACAACCCCCTTATAGCAGATGTCAGACATAGTGGATGGACCTGCCGACCCATCCCCGTCCGTTTACAGCCCTGGCTTCCGATCCCACTCTTGACTAGCAAGGTGCACCTGCGATCAGCTTCTTCACCCATGTAAAGGTGACAAAGTGCTGGAGAAATTCAGCGGGTCAGGATTTCTGGAGAACACGAATAGGTGACATCAGGACCCTTCCTCAGACTGATTCAGTTGGCTCAGTTACACCAGCACATTGTGTCGTTTCACATTAAAACTAGGCCCCAATGTTTAGCAATGTTACAAAATTTTTAGATTTAAAAAATCAAGCCTGCAATTTATCCCATCAGATAATGCATTAAACAAAGTTTAATTTGACACATAATTCACTTTTATATCTTCAGTATTAAAAAGGTTATGGCCATTTTCATACTTGGAAATTAGCATCTTGTTCCCTATTGCTTTTCCATTGACTTAACACAAAAGCTGTGTTCGAGGACAGTCAAAAGCCCATAACTTTCTTAAAAATTAAGAGAACTGAATGAAATTTTCAGTTAGTATAGATTGAAGCATTCTGAAACAAATATAAAACATCTTACTTGGATGACCTGAAATTAAAGCATATAATTAGTTTAGTTACCTAATTGTAGCTATTACAAAATTGACCGTTGTGATGGAAATAGTAATAAACACCCAGACTGCCTTGAAAATTCAAAAATGTGAAGTTCAGAACTTTAATATTATTGTATAATATGCTGTAAGTACGTAACAGACAGGTAAATACATTACAATTTCTAGCAATAGACCATTTATGGAGAAGATCAGTTGCTAGCTGGTACATTGGCATATCATAATCAATAGCATCATCATACTCATTAGATTGTAACCAATAAGCAACTCTGTACACCTTGTTTTTCCTCAACTTTTCAATTTTGGTATTGTAAACTACAAGTTTTTGCTCTTCAAACCACGCATGACATGCCTTTCTGCCCACTACTTTCCCATTAAGAATGTCCTGTAGATCATCACATTTGGCGTAGTCCAAATTCGGATAATCTCTGCGAATGCTGTCTAAATCAGTTTCTTTTGCTGGGCATTTGGATCGACAATTTTGCATTTCTTCGTCGGAGACATCTGTTTAAAATGTAAAGGAAAAAAACACTGACAGCATTAACAGAAACAAATTATTATTTGCAGTTTTAGAAAAAAGGTAGAAATGATAAAGTTAAACGCTAAAACAAATAGTAAATACCCGACAAAAAAATCATATTCATCAGTTTAATCAAATCAATTCAATTCATCTAACCAATTAAATCGATCTAAATTCTATTACTAGATCTAAACATCTATCCATTTCTTAAGAAAAGGATATTTTTTTTTAATAGCCTAATTATCCAAATAACAAACTAATCCCATTCGCTTAAGAATTCACAATATAACATGATATTTAAATCTTATTCATGAATTTATATGCCAGATGGAGGGAATTTGATGTTTAATTCCCATAAATTAATCTAGAAACATCCACTCAATATAAATCAAAATTATTATTTTTTGCACAATACATGTGGCTAAAACTGTTGTGGATATCTCTCTATCTATCCCCCACCCCCTTCCCTCTCCCCATTCTTCCCCCTCCGTCCACACTCTTCCCCCTCTACCACCTCACCTCCCTCCCACCTCCCCCCCCCTCTCCTCCCCCTACCCTCCTCCCCTCCCCCACCCCTCTTCTCCTCTCCCTCTCTTCACCCCCTCCCTCTCCTCCCCTCCTCCTCCCCACCCCCATTCCTCTCCCCCCCCCCCCCCCCCTTCCCTCTCTACCCCCCCCCTTCCCTCTCTCCCCTTGCCCCTTGCCCCTTTCCCCCTACCCCCTGTCCCTCTTCCACCCCACCCACCTCCCCCTACCCCTCCCTCCCCACATCTCTCCCCTTACCCCCCCCCCCCTCCCCCACCCTTCCCTCTCTCCCCCACCCCTTCACCTACCCCTGTCCCTCTTCCACCACTCCCGCTACCCCTCTCCCCCTCCCTCCCACTCTTCCATTTCTCTACCCCCCCCCCCCCTCCCTTCCCACTCTTTCCCCTCTCCCCCTACCACTCTCCCCCTCCCTCCCTCCCCCCCTCCCTCCCTCCTCCCTCCCTCCCTTCCCCCTCTCCCCCCCCTCTTCCCCCCCCTCCCCCCCCCCCCCCTCCCCCCCACCCCCCCCTCCCCCCCCCTCCCTCACCCCTATCCCTCCCTCCCCCTCCTGCCCTCACCCCATCCCTCTCTCCCCCACCCCCCCCCACTCGCTCCCACCCACCCCCCTCCATCTCTCTCCCCCCCCCCCTACCCCTGTCCCTCTTCCCACAACCCCCCTACCCCTCCCTCTCCCCCACTTCCACCACTCCCCCCTACACCTCCCCCTCCCTCCCCATTCTTCCACTTATCTCCCCCCACCCATCTCCCTCCCCACCCCTCTCTCTCCTCCTCCTTCCATCTCCCTCCCTACTATAACCCCCTCTCTCCGATCTCCCCTCCCTCCCCTCCCCTCCTCCCTTCACTTCCCCCCCCCCCCCCCTCTTTCCCCCCCCTCCCCCACCTTCTCTCACCTCCCCCCCCCCCCCTTCCCCCCTCACGCACCCTTCTCCCTCCTCCTCCCCCCCCCCCCAACCCCCACCCCTCTCTCCCCCTCTCTCCCCCCTACCCATTTCTGCCTCTTCCACCACTCCCCCCTACCCCTCTTCCTCACTCTTACCCTCCCCTCTCCCTCGCCACTATTTCCCCTCTCTCCCCCCTACCCCTCTCCCCCTCCCATCCTACTCTTCCCCCCGCCCCCTACCACTCTCCCCCTCCCTCCCCACACTCTTCCCCCTCTCTCCCCTTCCCCATCTCCCTCCTCCCTCTCCCTCCCCTCTCCCCCCTCCCCCCTGTGTTTGGGGGGGTGGTTAGTGAGAGTGTGATGCCGCAGCTCCCCCCCCCCCCCCCCCCGCAAACGTGCGTTGGGGAAACAGACCCAACCGGTCTGCACTTGGTCTAGTATACTTTTAAAACTGTGTGTGTGTGTGTGTGTGTGTGTGTGTGTGTGTGTGTGTGTGTGTGTGTGTGTGTGTGTGTGTGTGTGTGTGTGTGTGTGTGTGGTTGTACGGATTTTGCCTTTGAAATGTATCACCTCGAAAAACAGATGCAAAAACGCAGAGATTTTTGCAATTTCGGTAGGATTTAACTTATGAGTTCAGCAATCCACTCCTTGGTCAATTATTACCCCAGATTTTGAATAAAATTGTGCACAAAACTCAATTTTTTAAAATATAAATGCCGCTCACCAGCTGCTGATGCCACAATGCCCACATATCCAGGCCCACCTAAATCGACTGCCCCCACCCCTCTCCATCCCCCTCTCCCCACTCTTTCCCCCCCCTCCCCCCTCTCTCCCCTACCCCATCTCCCCCTCCCTCCCCACTGTTCCCCTTCTCTCCCCCTACCCCTCTCCCCCTCCCTCCACTCTTCCCCCTCTCCCCTACCCCATCTCCCTCCACCCCTCCCCTACCCCCTTCCCTTCCCCCCCCTCTAAGCCCCCCCCCCCTCTCTTCTCCTCTCTCTCTCTCTCTCTCTCCTCCCATCTCTCTCACCCCTCCTCCCCCACCCTCCTCCCCTCACCCACCCCCCCCCTCTCCTCCCCCCTCCACCCCCTCACCTGCCCTTCTGTCTCTGCCCCTTTCTCTCTGTCTCTCCCCATTCTCTCTCTGCTCTCACTCTCCACCCTCCCTCCTTAGACGCGCCTGCGAGTTGGGGGCTATGCGTCAGTGGCTAGGGCGGTTGTGGGGTAAAACCAAATTAATAATATTAATATATCAAGGGGGGTAGTTAGCGTGTGTGCAGGGGGGAGGGTAGCTAGTGTGTGACGCTGCATGCCGCCCCCCACCCCCACACACACACACAACCACACGTTGGGGGAACAGACCCAACGGGTTTGCACTTGGTCTAGTTTAGTATAGAAAATATCGACTATGGATAGACAATTACACAAAATATAGACAATTTAGATGCTCTTATGACATGAGGGAGGTTCTACTGCAGTTGTACAGGGTCTTGGTGAGACCACACCTGGAGTATTGCTTACAGTTTTGGTCTCCAAATCCGAGGACACTCTTGCCATAGAGGGAGTGCAGAGAAGGTTCACCAGACTGATTCCTGGGATGTCAGGACTTTCATATGAAGAAAGACTGGATAGACTTGGCTTGTACTCACTAGAATTTAGAAGATTGAGGGGGGATCTTATAGAAACATACAAAATTCTTAAGGGGTTGGACAGGCTAGATGCAGGAAGATTGTTCCCGATGTTGGGGAAGTCCAGGACAAGAGGTCACAATTTAAGGATAAAGGGGAAATCCTTAGGACCGAGATGAGAAAAACATTTTTCACACAGAGAGTGGTGAATCTCTGGAACTGTTTGGTTCAAATTGGTTTAAAAATAAACTGCATTATTATTATTTATTTTTTGCTGTGTATGCAACTTGCTCTGCAGACAAATTTAAGCAGATGTCACTGACACATTTCTCATTCATGGTTTTCCTTCATAAGATTTCTTTAAAAAAAAAATAGCCCCATCTTTGTACTGAAATTGCTTCACAAAGCCAGGCTTATACCTGCTTTCAAAATGATATATTACATTCATCCTTCTTGGAAATCAAGAGTTAATAAATATTCAATTACTATTTGATTAGATAATGCACTAGCTTATAGATCTATGTATTTTCTTTATGGTCCAGAAGAGATTAAAATTATCTGCTCCTATTCTCTTCAGTCTCTTTCAATCAGATTTGCAACACTAAATTGCTTCCATTACACACTTGCTTTGCCTGTTATTTTCAACTCTTCTATGTGCTTTATCGCTGATAGCTTCTGAATGTACGCTGACAGTTTAATTTTATCTGGGTAATATTCCCATTTATAGTTTTGGGAAAACCTTAAAAGAACATCATAGTCGATAAAATAGTAGACAGCCATAATTGCTTTCATGTTATGATCCCTTCTCAGAAATTCTACTTATTAGCAATGCACACATTTTATATCCATTCTTAAAACAAGGCCGGAATCGTGCTCCGAAAGGTTTCTACCAAACACTAGGAGAGCTGAGAGCAAAGTAAAAATCTGTATCTTTGAAATGTCTGCAAATTGAGATCACCTTTTCCCCCTTCACTCTTTTAATACTTGTACGATCAATTATTTTACAGAAGATCATGCAGAAACTGGATGTTGATCACATCTAAAATTAGTAAGACTTTTTATGATAACTTGAGATAAAATTAAGGAATCAAAAGTGAAGTTATTATCTGGCTGATGATTTGTTAATCATTACATATTTAAGAGATGCTGAATATATATTTGTTCAGCTTTACTACCAGTCCTAGTTACTATCACATTTCCAAGAGTCCAAAATTTGTGGTCCAGATTTTGCGGCCTGCAAAGGGCTGGGCCCTATACATCTACCGGGTCCACATGTTTGTAGTCCAGCACAATTTTGGAAAGACAGGTGAAAGAAAAGAGGACTTCAGAAGATGAGCGAACAGCAGGATATAAAACTTTCCCAAGAAAATGCTGCAAAACCTTGTAGCTGGCTAAACCACGTAAACATGCTTGGCTGTTAAAAAACAAATACAAGAACATTAGAAAATAGGAACAAGAGTAGGCGATTCAGGTCCTCAAGCCTGCCTTATCCTTCAATGTGATCATGGCTAATCTGCTCCAAATCTCTTATGTGCCAGTTTTGCATAGCTTTAGATTTCCCAATCTTGTATGCAGGTACCATGGATTTGTATTCAGTTTCTGAACATGGTCAACTTTGGGTATACTGTGCATTTTGTCACAGGTTCTGTTTGGTTATCATGCAATGAAGATCCCATCCACGTGGCCTGGACTAATCCATAATGTGATTCGGGAGCACCGTCAGATCTCCTCCCCACCCCTTTTTGCTTTTCACCGAGACCTTTCTCTCCATGACTTCCTGGTTCGCTTACCCCCCATCCTTTTCCCCTGCAACTGGAGTGCAACACTTGACCCTACTCCACCTCACTCAGCACACCTGAACAGACCTTCCTGGCAAGTCAGGGGTTTACTTGCATCTCCTCCAACTTTATCTATTGCATTCTCTCAATGTGGCCTTGTCTACATCAACAAGACGTGGTGCCCACTCCACCAAACATGCCCAGCTCTATCCAATATGAGCTGTTGGAGTTTCCCATTTCAAGCCCCATTTCAAACAATTCTTCCATTCAGATCTTGGGCCTGAGTGACACCATATCTAAATTGGTATCTCATTCCACTTGGGTAGCCTCTCAAATTTTAGGTACCCCTCCCCCTTTGTCTCATGATCTACACATGTCCTCTGATGGACATCTTTCTTACCACTCCTCCTCCTTGTCAGTTTATTTTCCCTCCTCCATCTACTCCTTTCCCAACCCTACTGTTCCCATCCTCCCCCATGCATTTCACTTCTCACCTTTTTTTGTCAGCCAGCCTTTGTGACCATCTCTACCGTTGTCTTCTTCACCTAAATCATCTGCTGATCCATTCTCCATTACCTGTCCTGGCCCTTTCACAAATGCTGCCTGACCTGTTCAGTTCCTTCAGCAGTTAGTTTGCTCAATGCAACATCCTTCTTTTCCACAGGGCCTCTACAAACCTGTTACATGTATTTTTTCAAATCAATGGATACATCAAATTAATTCTTCTCCAGATCTAAGATTATGTTGCTGATTTGTAACGATGAACACAATTTGTGTGGCTCCATGTAATCAAAGCATTTCACACCAAATGACAGATGTACCTGCATTCCCAGGCTGGCTCCACAGGATTCCAGAAACTGGCTGCAATTAAGAGATAATTGACGGGTTTCATGAATAATGCATCTCCAAACTAATTTACTACTGTTAAAATGGCCAAACCTGAACTAATCAAAGAGTACATTATATTATTAATGCACCCAGTCTTTTTTTTTTTAAAGCGCAACATCTGACCAGGCTGGTAAGAAATCGCAGTTTGAACTGTCACTCTTACTGAATCACATTTCAAGCACTAACGTATGGGCTTAAATAATAAAAGGAAATGTATTATACAAGGGAATACAAGATAATTTCATTTTCAGGAAAAAGGCAACTGGATATGTGTTATTTTTATAATTACTATTTGCAGGTGATCGTTGTAGATTTCTAAATCAAATGTCGACACTATCTTCAAGCAAGCGTTTGGAACAAAAGGTAAAAAGGGATTGATAGAGACAATCTGAATTACTGAGTTTTTCCCACTCTGGCAAGGTGGAACTTCGGTGGATGATCATTCCCCTCCTCCCATCTGAGTCCATTCCATATAAGGTCAAACAAAGGAAATAGTAAACCAATGTGGAGAAAATACTCCCTTGGAAATTCTCTAAAAGTGCTTTAGAATGCTTTAGTTTATATGAATTGAGGAGTATGATTTGCATGGCTGCCGTTCATGAAACAGACTTCAGCAAGAAGCGTCTCAACCCGAAATGTCACCCATTCCTTCTCTCCAGAGATGCTGCCTGTTCCGCTGAGTTACTCCAGCTTTTTGTGCCTATCTTCAGCAAAGCAGTGACTGTTTGAAACAACCCAAGAGACTCATTTATCTTCCACAGGCAAAAGTGTTGGCTTCTTACTAGGCCGATAATCATCTGCATATTGAATATCAGCATTAAGTCGGCACTCACATCACATACCAAGAGCTTTTTTCCAGAGACCAAAGATAATTATGTGCACAGTGCATCTCTTAGCCTTGGGTCAAGTTCTTCACTTCTGTATCATAATCTAGTTATCCCAAATAATTTATTTACATAAATTGATTTTTAATAGTTCTAATACTTTGAAGACAAATCAGATCTCACTAACGTAGTGGGCTTCGTCGAGTATGGCTGCCGTGCCAGTAGCTGTTAGTCCTTTCACCCTTTAAAAACATTTTTTAGTGAGTTAAAAGTGTTTGTTTTGTTGGTCTAATCTTTTTTGTGGGGGGTGGGAGAGGGAAACTGTTTTTCTCAGTCCCTATCTGGTCGGATATGCGGCTTTTCTCCGAGCCGTATCTTCGCCCCTTCCTCGTGGCCTACCAATGGGACTGGAGCGGCGTTTCCTGCCGGGACCAGCCAGGATTTCAGCTTCGGCGGCGGTGCAGCGCTGAAACACCATCACGGAGCAGGGTATGCCTCACCCCGGTCGCCGTGCGGTGGGCACCGGAGTGCTGGGACTCCAACATCGCGGAGCTGCGGGCTGTGGAGCATCCAGCCGCGGGGCAGCGCTGAACTTTAAACAATGCGGAGCCTGGGATCTCTTGCCGAGATCGACAGTGTTGGAGCTTCGACCAGTGCTGCCCGTGGACTTCGGGAGCCGCGGTCTCCGGGGGGGAAGCGGCCGTTCCAGACACTCCAAGCCGTTGAGAGGGTAATGCCGACCCCGGAGTTCCATCACCGGCGAGAGGGCCTGAAGTATCGGGCTGCCGTAGCGGCGACTGCGGAATCCTCAATAGGCCTGAGCATGGGTGAACATGGGATAGGACTGGACTTTGCTTCCTTCCCTCACAGTGGGAACCATTGTGGGGGGATTTTTATATATTGTTAAATTTTGTCTGTGTTGGCTACTGGACATCTGAATTTCCCTGTAAAAGGAGATCAATAAAGTATCTATCTATCTATCTATCTATCTATCTATCTATCTATCTATCTATCTAATAGACCATATCTTGTAACATAGATTGGTGAGAAATACTATACAATGTAATGACTTGGTTCTGAATGTTTTTCAAGATTGCAGTATAGAAGGCAGGGATCAAGATTTGACACGGTATCACGGACATGCTGGTTGTAGTCTCAAAATGTATTTTCTATTTGATGAACATTTATTAACGCCACTGCCTTCTTATATCAGCCTCACGGCGCTGTACTCAGTGGTTTATATACTACAACGCTTTTACCAATATATCCTGCAAGCTTTGGGGATATGGGACAGGCACAGGCAAGCAGGACTTTGTTGGATAATTTAGTTAATGGACGAGTTGGGCTATAGGTAGACACAAACAGCTGGAGTAACTCAGGGGGACAGGTAGTATCCCTGGGGCGACGATATGTGTGACATTTCGGATCGAGACACTTCTTCAGACTTGACCTGAAACATCACCCATTCTTTCTCTCCAGAGATGCTACCTGTCCTGCTGAGTTACTCCAGCTTTTGTGTTACTCATTTGTGCACAATATGCAAACTTGTGGACAAACCTGTATTTTCATCCAGATTGTTGATAAGGTTGGTGACGTAGCATTCAGAGAAATCATTAGATTCCAGTGATTTAATCTAATGCACAATCTTTGTCCTTCATAACTAACCCATTCTTTGCACAGATGCACAACCAGTGTCTAAATGAATCTAAAATATCATCATCTACAATTCATTAAGCTCTTAACTGGTATTATGTTTTGTTAATGTGCCCTATTTTGTTGTAACGTGCCATTGAACAATACCATTAATTAGACTTGGCCGTGCACGTTTTGCTCAACATTTTTATGCCCACAGATTTTTCAAAATTCAAGATGATAATGCAGAGCAAGTGAACCAGGATGCCTGGGACCACATCCAATTGGAACTAACAGTGCACACCTTAAGCCAAGAGATTTAAAGATTGGAAAATATGCATAAGTAACAATGAAAATTAAACAGTCTGAGTTGATACAATGTAATAAAAAAGAACTGCAGGTGCTGGTTTATACCTAAGATAGACATTAAATGCTGAAGTGACTCAGTTTTTTGTTTTTTTTGCGCTTGGCATATCACACATACAGAAGCATGCAAGTGAACATCTCATAATATCCTACAAGGCTGTGATCACATTTCACAATCAATAATATGCGAGAAATCATAGTACTTTAAAAGTATGAACCTGGTTTCATGATAATAAGATATATTCACAATATTCAGGAACTGTAGATCAGACAAAAATGGCTTCCCAAATAAAAATCCAGTCAGTCAAGGCCAACTGGATCCAAACCTGTACAAAAACAATTTTTAACTATTATAAAAATTATTTTCATGTAAGTTGCTTTCATAAACTGTCGCTCAATTAACACTGAAGGTCCCAGATTCCTCGGTCTCATTCTGTTAACACTGAAAGAGCCAGATTCCTTGGTCTCATTTTGTTAATTCTGCAAAAGATAAATTCCAGGGAAGTCCCATTATAAGTACCCCAAAGATCCAATGAGGTAGATGGTAGGTCAGGACCGCTCTCTAGCTGGTCATAGGATGATTCAGTTGCCTGATAACAGTTAGGAAGAATTGTCCCTGAATCATTGAGGTATGCGTTTTCAAACCTCTGTAAATCTTGCATAATGAAAGGGGCGAAGAGGGAGTGACTGGGATGTGACTTTTCCTCGATTGTGTTGGTGACTTTGCCGAGGCAGTGTGAAGTATAGATGGAGTCAATGGGAATATGGTTTGCATGATGGTCTGGGCTACGTCCACAATTCTCTGCAATTTCTTGTGGTCTCAGATTGAGCAGTTCCGAAACTATGTTCTGATAAAATGTTTTCTATAGCACATCTGTATAAGTTGATGAGAGTTGTTGGGGACATGCCAAACTTCTCAAGCCTTCTAAGAAACTAGAGGCATTGGTGTGCTTTCTTGGCCATTGCTTTGATATGGTGGATCCAGGACAGGTTGCTGGTGATATTTACTCCTTGGAACTTGAAGCTTTCAACCACCTGTACTTCAGTGCCGACAATGTATCTGAAGATGATCACTATTTCCTAGGATGGAAAGGCTGTCATCTTGAGACCAGGTCGCGAGGCACTGTATCTCTTTCCTGTACTCCATCTTGTCATTATTTAATATCCAGCGATGCGAGTGGATGGATTATGGCAAATGAATGAAGCAAAGGTTCCAATTCTGGGTATATTTTTTGGACTCTATGATATAAGCCCAGGACAGAACTGAAGAAATGTTTATCTAACTGTTAAGACAAAAGTGATGTCGACATTATTATGAAATCCACAGCATTTGTATGTGCTGAGCTTCAGGCAGCCCAAGAGCACATACAAAGTGGTTTATGGGTTAAGACCTTTTCATTTGAAATTAAATTAATTTTATGAAGCAGCTATGTGTGCAGAACCAAGTCATTACATGTGTGCATCTGTGCAAAGAATGGGTTAGTTATGAAGGACAAAGATTGTGCATTAGATTAAGTCACTGGAATCTAATGATTTCTCTGAATGCCACGTCACCAACCTTATCAACAATCTGGATGAAAATACAGGTTTGTCCACAAGTTTGCATATCATGCACAAATGAGTAACACAAAAGCTGGAGTAACTCAGCAGGACAGGTAGCATCTCTGGAGAGAAAGAATAGGTGATGTTTCAGGTCAAGTTTGAAGAAGTGTCTCGATCCGAAATGTTACACATATCTTCGCTACAGGGATACTGCCTGTCCCGCTGAGTTACTCCAGCTGTTTGTGTCTACCTATAGCCCAACTCGTCCATTAACTAAATTATCCAACAAAGTCCTGCTTGCCTGTGCCTGTCCCATATCCTCAAAGCTTGCAGGATATATTGGTAAAAGCGTTGTAGTATATAAACCACTGAGTACAGCGCCGTGAGGCTGATATAAGAAGGCAGTGGTGTTAATAAATGTTCATCAAATAAAAAATACATTTTGAGACTACAACCAGCATGTCCGTGATACCGTGTCAAATCTTGATCCCTGCCTTCTATACTGCAATCTTGAAAAACATTCAGAACCAAGTCATTACATTGTATAGTATTTCTCACCAATCTATGTTACAAGATATGGTCTATTAGATAGATAGAATGATAGATAGATAGATAGATAGATCGATAGATAGATAAATACTTTATTAATCCCCTTTTACAGGGAAATTCAGATGTCCAGTAGCCAACACAGACAAAATTTAACAATATATAAAAATATATCACAAGAGAATACGAAACAGGAATGAGCCACTCAGCCTTGCTCCACCTTTTAAAAGATCATCGCTCATCTGATTAAAATGTCAAATTGGATTTTCATCCTCTCGCAACGTTTACCCTGTTGTTTATTACAAATCTGTCCTAAAAATCTGCTTAAAAAATATATTGGGTTGCTGAATCTGCAAACCTTTGTAGAAGAGTTCTATGAGAAATAAGAGAAAATATTCTGCTTCCATCTTAAATATGCGGTGACCACTCTTTCTAGATTATTTTAGAAAATAAATACTCACATTCATCCTGACCCGAGGGATATGTGGAAAAATGCAACCTGTTTTTGTGCAGTATGACTAACCTTCACTCAAGGGCCCCTCAGGTTGTTGCACATTTCAATCAAACTTCCAGTGGATAAAACATTATTTGTAAAACATGTCCTTGCAAGACCATATAACCCATTACAGCATGGAAACAGGCCATCTCGGCCCTACAAGTCCGTGCCGAACAACTTTTTTCCCTTAGTCCCACCTGCCTGCACTCATACCATAACCCTCCATTCCCTTCTCATCCATATGCTTATCCAATTTATTTTTAAATGATACCAACGAACCTGCCTCCACCACTTCCACTGGAAGCTCATTCCACACCGCTACCACTCAACTCTGTCTATCCCTCTCATCATTTTAAAGACCTCTATCAAGTCCCCCCTTAACCTTCTGTGCTCCAGAGAATAAAGACCTAACTTATTCAACCTATCTCTGTAACTTAGTTGTTGAAACCCAGGCAACATTCTAGTAAATCTCTTCTGTACTCTCTCTATTTTGTTGACATCCTTCCTATAATTGGGCGACCAAAATTGTACACCATACTCCAGATTTGGTCTCACCAATGCCTTGTACAATTTTAACATTACATCCCAGCTTCTATACTCAATGCTCTGATTTATAAAGGCTAGCATACCAAAAGCTTTCTTTACCACCCTATCTATATGAGATTCCACCTTCCAGGAACTATGCACGGTTATTCCCAGATCCCTCTGTTCAACTGTATTCTTCAATTCCCTACCATTTACCATGTACGTCCTATTTTGATTTGTCCTGCCAAGGTGTAGCACCTCACATTTATCAGCATTAAACTCCATCTGCCATCTTTCAGCCCATTCTTCCAAATGGCCTAAATCACTCTGTAGACTTTGGAAATCCTCTTTATTATCCACAACACCCCCTATCTTGGTATCATCTGCATACTTACTAATCCAATTTACCACACCTTCATCCAAATCATTGATGTACAATGACAAACAACAAAGGACCCAGCACCGATCCCTGAGGCACCCCACTAGTCACCTGCCTCCAACCCGACAAACAACCATCCACCATTACCCTCTGGCTTCTCCCATTCAGCCACTGTTGAATCCATCTTGCTATTCCTGCATTTATACCCAACAGTTGAACCCATGACAACCCATGTATTCTCCGTATTAATCAAGGAAACCATCCCTGAACTACTACTATGGCTCAATGATCTTCAGTTAACTAAGGAGGCTAATAATGTACATGGCACTCTGATATGGTCTCAGCAATGTATTAACCCCCTACTTTGCATCCAATTACCTTTTCAATAAACATCAATGTTGTGAGCTTTCCATGTTACATGTAATACCTGCACAGTTGTCTACTAAAATCATTTGGAAAAACAAATCCCTTTTCCTTGGAGCTCTATACAATTAAAAGTAGGTAACATAAAAGGCAGATATGTCAGATTCCTAACACCTACAGTATTTTTGCTTTTTGAAGAGAGTTCAAGAAATTATAACTGGGAAGTATTCCAGTCCTTTGGGCCTTCTCCACCATTTATTTTGGTTGATTTTGTACTTCAATTACATTTTCCTGCAATGTCCCCATGTACAGAAATCATTAATTAATCTTCACTTTAAATTAACATAATTCAAAAATCCATAGCCCTCTGGGTAGAGAATTCCAAACTTTACCGAGTAAACAAATTTCTCCTCTTTTCAATTCCAAACAACTTAGCCCTTAGTCTGAAACTATTCCTCTGGTACTCGACTCAATATTCAAGTGTTTAATTGTCGTAAATATGGACAATGGAACAATGAAGTTCTTATTTGCAGCAGCATAACAGATCAGTAAACACAGTACTCATAGATAATAAACCAAAAACAATTAGAAACCCCAATATTAGTGCAAAAAGCCCCAAGTTTTTTAATGCAAATAAGACAGTGTTTAATTAGTGTTTTGTAGCGTTCAAGCACACGATATGTTGGAAAGAAGCAGTTCTTGAAACTGGAATTAATGGTTTTCGAAATTGTATACCTTCTTCCCGATAATAGAAGCAAAATCAGCGTGTCGTCAGTGCAGCGTGCATCCTTGATAATGCTGGCTGCCTTTATGAGGTAGCGTCTCCAATAGATTCCTTCAAAAGTGGGGAAATTTTCTCGCCATCTATTAAGCTCAACAACTTTGAAAATTTAACATATTAAATTTATATAATCAAAGTCCTTTTTAAAAATCCAGCCCCGAGTTATTTTCTTCATATGCTTCTCCACTTATCTAAAACTCTCATCTTGACCACTTCCGGTTTGCTTTTTAAAAAAATTGCACAAAAACGGTACCCTTTATCGATAGGGGTATTCCGCCACCTTACTCACCATTCTCCTTTGCCCCAAGCACCAAGTTTTGTTCCAATCGGTGAAATATTAGAAAAGTTATGAAGGTTTAAAATAAATTGTGAGATCAGCAGATTGGTCTTCTCACCTGTCACTCAGCATGAAGGTAACACCCCTTCCAGCACCCGCTGGAGAATAAAACCCCGGAGGCGGGGCTGAGTCTGCAAGTAGTCCTGATTGAGTCCACAGAGTGTAGTCCCCTCCCCCCCCCCTCCCCCCCCCACCATCCCCCTTCCTCCCACATCCCTCCTTCCCCCCCCACTCCCTCCCCCTTCTCCCCCCCCACAGACCCCTCCTCATCCCCCCGCATCCACCACAACCCCTATACCCCTCCCCTGTTCTTCCCCAATACCACCCCACTCCCTCCCCCCCCCCATCCCCAGACCAAACTCCCCCTCCTCCCCCCCTCCCCCCCTATACAACCCCCCCCCCTCATTTGTTCATCTGTAACCCAAATTTGATGCAAATCCTACTTTCGAATAGGTTTGTAAAATCCATCAAGTAAAACGGAGTCTTGTGATCCAGGGGTACACCGTAGATCACTTTTCAATCTTAGATCACGCCCATTGATTTTCCCCAATCCGAGAACCAAAATGTAACAAGCATGTTATTGCAATGCTTCAATTCTACATTTGCAACTTATTTCAGTTCATCAAATTTTCCTTCCACACCTTGTATTCCTGCAGGATTTAGTAGTTGCACACACAGAAGTTACTGTATGAGAGATCAAACAAGCTGCCTTGTAACAGGTAAATATAGTTCCTCCATGCTGTTTTACCAAATGTTCAGTATTAATATTCCCCCTCCCCACACTACTGGCTTCATTGTGCCTTCAAAATCCCTACAGTTCCACTCGGTACCAAGTAAATGTTTTTAATCATCATTCACAAATCTACATCTTGCTGAAGTGAATTTAGAATCACCATTTAATTTTAACTTTCAACTTGCACGATCACCATAAAAAGTTAGTTTCCATCAGCAAGACTATTTCAAATGCAGTGAAATGTGTGCAATACAAAGAATACTGTTTGTTCTTCAACCTGCTTTCAGTCCTAATGATGTATGATATAATCAGTCATGTAGTTCGATAACCCAATCTTTCCAGCAAATTAAAATAAAATGCATTGAAACCACAATTGGGGCTTTTTATATCAAGAAATAAATTAGTTGGCATTTTCTTTCAAGACCAAACACTATTGCTCCTTTAATACCCCTTTCTCACAGGGCGACTTGATGCAAGAGTTAACCAGAGTTGAACATCGTGGGAACCTCTTGCGATAACCGTACGGCATTCGTGGACCACCGTGGCGCTAACAGCAGGTACTCGTGTAATTTGGTAACTCGAGAGAAAATTCAAACAAGCTTGAATTTCTCCAAGAGTGACTTGTACACTTGTGGTTGAACATTGCAACATTATATGCACGTAGTGGCCAGTGCGATATCCGTACTGACTCTTGCGTGTACCGTGGGAACTCCTGTGAACGGTGAACTCGGAAGCTGGACAGAGGGGACAGAAGGTGAGTAAAAATTGTCTTCTGTGGGATTGAATTTAAAAAATAAAGATTTGCATCCGCATATGGACATCAACTTATTCATGAGTTATGTTAATGAGATTCAAGAAAATAACTATAATCTTTAAAAGGGACTTTACTGAAAGGTCCAGCATTTTTATGGTCCGTGAGAAATTTTTCACATGTACTTCTTTGAGAGATACAGCTCAGAGTCCTCGCCGACCAGCAATCGATGCCTTTCCGAAGCAGGGTCCGGAACGCTACCAATCAATGTTCTCCAGAGACCCGTGTAAAGGAGTGAACTGCACATGCTGGTTTAAAACGAAGACAGACACAAAAAGCTGGAGTAACTCAGCGAGTCAAGCAGCATCTCTGGAGAAAAATAGGTGATGTTTCGGGACGAGGGTGGCCGGCGGAGGTTTCCAACTGGACTTTGAGGGACCCGAAGCAGCCCCGCCAAGACCCAATCAGCCCAGCTCCTCCGCAAACAGAGCCCAGCATTGGACACCTGACCCGACCCAGCATGGGAGACCCAGGCCAGCGTCTGAGACCCAGCCCAGCGTCCGAGACCCAGCCCAGCGTCGGAGATGACGCCGATGTCACCAAATGGAAAGCGGAAACTCTGATCCCAGCGGAGAACGACCAGTGACCAGCGCCCACTGTGAGTCCCCATCGCACCGCCAATTCCAACCACCACCCCTCTGGGTCCCATCGCTGGCCCCTCTCTCCCCATGGCTCTTCCCCATCTTTTCTGAGCCCACTTCCCCCCACTCACCCCCCTCTCTTCCCACAAGTCCCCCCCGCTCACCCCACTCTCTCCCCACTGCCCACCCCCTTTTCTCCCCACAACTTGCATTTATACCAAGCCAATTAACCTACAAACCTGTACGTCTTTTGAGTGTGCGAGGAAACTGAATATCTGAGAAAAGCCACAGCCACAGGGAGAATGTACAAATTCCGTACAGACAGCACCCTTAGTCAGGATTGAACCCGGGTCTCTACTGCTGCGACACGGCATTCATCAAGTGATTACCAGCTCCCTAGCAATATGAACACTTATGTACCAGAGATTTGTGAAGGATACATTTACAAAAATACCAAAAAAGATTGAGAAATACAAGAGATATTAAATCAGGATGCGACACTGGTCTTTGATTAAAATTCAGATCTTGTTATTCTTGCACAGCAGAAATAGTTCAGTGAAGCATACATTGTGAATATACTCAAGGATCTACTTTGAGACTTACACCAATTTCCTACCAAAATAAACACAGTAATCAATAATTAGGAAGTAACTGCAATTAACCAAAACTCCTACATTTAATTAAAAAATGGCAATTAGATGGCCCATTTAAAAAAATAAATTCTTATTGTTGGAAAAATTGACTAGACAATTTTGTCCAATAAAACATTTGTGGAAAATAGTGAACATGTTCATGCGGTATATATGTGTAAAATGTATTCACATCTACATTTCCAAAAAAAAAAATCACTATTCAGTGAGAGCGCATAAAGCAATTAAACACTACCATTAATCTGACCAAAATACATGCAAAAGATGTTGAAGCACAAGTTGTGCAGATACAAGTATCCAGATGTAAGACATCCACTTCAGTTTTCTGAATTTATTCATCGGAAATGCGAACTAACCGCATTGGCGTTCCTAGTTATTACAAGAGCTAACAGTTCAGTCAGGAATGTTTTATTGCCGTATGTCCCAAACAGAACAATGGAATTCTTTCAGCAGCACAACAAATATGTAAACATAGTATTCTGTGAACACCGTGATAAACAAAAAAAAAGTATATATTGTGGCTTCAGGGGAGATGCTGGGTTTCGCAATGACCACATCGATACTCTGTCGTGTGACTGACATGATGCATTTTATTTACAGTAGTAAGAAAGTGCTGGACCACATGTGGACGCTGTTCCACACCATCAGTGCCCATTTGCGATATTGAGGATTTCCTGGCAGCTCAGTCCTGTTCTTCGAAGGAGGAGGTGTGGCAAACTCATGCTTCTCCCTGCAGCTCACCCTTGTTTAACGGAGGTGCTGATGGTCTCAGGTTTATCCTGTTGGCTCAGCTTTGGGCTAGAAAAGGTTGCGCTGGTGATCTCTGGATAACCCTGGCAGCTCAGTCTTTGCCTGTGTGTGTGTGGGGGTGCAGTCCTTTGTTGTCCATAGGCAGGAAGAGGAACTGGCATCTTAGTGTTGCACTGGTCACCCAGATTGACCTCAATCGAGGTGCTAGCTGTCTAGATCTTCTTCCCGATAGCTCAGACTTGACCACACGGTAGCGCTTGTGGTCGCGGGTTTTGGCCTAACGGCTCTAGTCTTCCTTGAACCTGTGACAGGGGACAGCTAACTGGGAGGAATCCCACTTCGTCTCTCTTCCTTCTTTTTTCCCCTGCTTCTTCTCAACCTCTTCTTTCTCCCCTCTGGCTGGAATGCCTGTGTTTTATCAGGAGCAGGCTGACAAGGTTCAAGTAGCCAACCAATATCAGCTAATTGGACCCAACAGTTACCAATGATGCTGGGGATTGGCCTCTCCTGGTTCATTAGTCAGTTATAGGGATCAGCACGGCTTCCACGGGAGGGGGTGTGTAACAATATTAAAAAAACAAGCAAATTATAATAGTGTAAATACGAAAAAACAATGCTCCCCAAGTCTATGCAGCTCAGAGCTTATTTTGAGGTTGAAGTGTTTAATAGCCTGGTTGCTGTAGGGAAGAAGCTGCTCCTGAACCTGGATGATGAAGTCCACAAAGACCTGCTATTAGGACTGAACAGGTTTTAAGAACATGACCAGGTATACCATCAGCTCCAGACACTTTCCAAGGGTTCACCCTCCTGTAGGATCTTCTGACTTTGGCCTAGATGACTGAGATTGTAATACCATTAGGAGCTGTTGGGGCCTGGAAGGCACATCCCTAGTGTTCTCCCTATCAAAGCTTATCAGATTGGGTTAAAATAATTCACAGTGTGATGGATAAATGATCAAAATAAACTAATTTTGTGCTGATCAACCTCTTAAATATTTGCTCAAGAACGAATTTAATTGAGCAATTGATCATACACAGTTGATTAAAAACCATGTTACATGGCAACTTATTGATTACCCCATTAACTGCCTAAATAAGGATAGTTATGATCAATCATTTCCAATTTGTACTGTTCTTTTTCTTGAAAAAAAATCTATTGGCAGTCCCAAGAAACTTCATACGGAATGGTTGTAAATGAATTAGTTTTTTTCTTTTCAGTCAGAACAATTTATTATAAATAGAAGCAGTTGTTACCAAGTTTCAAAAGGAATGATACTGGAATGAAAATAATGAAATGTCACAAACAAACAACCCATTCACTCCGTCAGATCATCACAAAGAGAGTAAAGTTAATAATAATTACATGCAACAAGACATTTTTTGTTTTACTTTTTTTTTTACAGATCTAACCAATCATCCATTTCTCAGAATGTTCTTCAAACTGAGACATGCAAGTTATATTTTACCGGAAAACAATGCTTTAATTTAATATTTCAAAAATATAAGAACATTTTATTTGGTGGTATTTCTAGTTTGGCACCATTAGACGTCAAAAAAAAGTCTATGAAAGATCACATGATTTATGGATTCATGAGGGGACTAGATCAGGTGAACATCCAGAGCCTTTTCCCCAGGGTAATCAAATCAAGGACCATAGATTTAAGGTTTCCAAGGAACCCAAGAGGCAATTTTTTCCCCTTAAATAGAGGGAGGTGTATATTCCAAGGACATTAAAATACCCAAGAGGCGAAGGGACTACTTCCTTGCTTTTTGACAAGGTGACCCTTAACGGGCGTTGGAGCCGGGGTAGATGCGCGCTCCCGTGTTGGGGAGCTGGTGTGGGATGGATGCGTGCTCCCGATAGGGTGGAGAATCCATGGACAACGAGTTTGTGGGCAAGGCAGGCGCGCTCCCGATGGGGTTTCGGCACGGACTAGAAGGGTCGAGATGGCCTGTTTCCGTGCTGTAATGGTTATATGGTTGTTATATGGTTATATGTTATAAGGTGACTGACTTCAAATCAATAAAGAGCGAAATTATCTGCAATGGAGGTGATGAACTTGTTCTGACACACAAAGTGAGGCATTTTTCTCTGCTTTGCTAACTATCAAAGCATTTAAAGCCATGATCTAAAATCCATTAAAAAATATAAAAACTAAAACCTATAAAAATCAAAAAATAGTTTAAACAAATAATCATTAACAGACTGGATATTGTAGGTTGCTGGAAATCTGAAATAAACAGAAAAGGCATAAATACTGCTTTGTCCTCGAGTGGACATACCCTTTCTCTAGCTATCTCTTGTTCCATATAAACTCCCTTGACATTCTCTTGATCCTAATTGTCAAGATCAGTTACACCCCCTATGTTTTCCTCATTTCTGATTATCTCTTTGAAAATCTGGAAACCTTCAGCAAAATTTGGTCATTAATTAGGATTAATGTGCAAGGATCTCTCCCAGGAAAGTAGAGAAAAATTGATCCATTTCAATTCCAACAAGGATATAAAGTCTCAAACTGCCCCCACATAGCAAAATGAGGTGTTTCAGCTTAACAGAGCCTGGTCAAAGCCATTTAGCAGCTATTCAGGTAGTATAACATTTCTGCAATCCATAGCCCTTTCTTAGAATGATAAACTTTCTTCCAATCTAATAACATAACCAACCTGCATTTGAAATGGACTTCCTAGAACATCTGCGATGTGTTTCTCACCTTCGATCTACCTGGTGGATTCTGGCAATAGTTCAGATGTCGGCCGAACTGTTCAGTGAACCAGTTTTCTTCTACCATCTAAAAAAGTTAATTTATGCTAGTAATAAATTACAAATACATTATTATTCCAGACCTGCTTCTAAAATAGGCTATCCAGCCAATCAATGTCAGCTCACAGCGTAATCCCATTTCCTACTATATCCCTTGCATATTTCTGAACTCTACTTCATGCCCACACCCTTTGGATTAAATGACTTAACTGCATACACAAAGATTGAACCCATCAGCCATTATTGGGATGTAGGTGGCAGCTGCATTACATGGAGGAAACCCATGTCAAAGAACTTCTACATTCTCCAGAAGTCAGAATTGAATCTGCATTACTAGCACTGGGGTAGCAGCTCTACCAGTTGCACTACCATCACAAGCAAAAACATAGTCTCCTAAATGCTGTAGATATAAAGTTCTTAACACAAGCACATACACATCCAATAAACAATATTGGCCCCTCCCTGTTTTTTAGTTTGTGATACAGCACGGAAATAGACCGTTCGAGCCATTGAGTCAGCTCTAACCAACAATCCCCGTACATTAGCACCATCCTACACATGAGGGACAATTAATTTTTACCAAAGCCTATTAATCTACAAACCTGTATATCTTTGGAGTGTGTAAGCAAACCAGAGAAAACCCACGTGGTCACAGGGAGAACACACAAACACCACAGTCAGGCTCAACCCCAGGTCCCTGGTGCTGGAAGGCAGCAACGCTACCTGTTTTTGCCTTCCACAGCCATCCTTCACCTCTACCAGTTTTTTTTTCCACTATCTGGTTGGTTCTCTTTCCTGGTGCGGCTTCTTTGCCATTTGCCAAAATCTGGACTAAAATAATGATGGGGGACCTTATTTAAATTGCTGAATAGTGACAGGCTTGGATAGGGTGGATGTGGCGAGGATACTTCCACTAGTGGGTGAGTCCAGGACCAGAGGTCATACCCTCAGAATAAAAAGATGTACCTTCAGGAAATGTTTATTTAGTCAGAGGGTGGCGAATATGTGGAACATGATGACTTGGAAGCCAAGTCAATGCACAGTTTAAGGCAGAATTTGACCGATTCTTGATAAGCAAGGGCATCAGGGGTTATGGGGAGAAGGCAGGAGAATGGGGTTGAGAGAACTATATGATTGAATGGTGGACTAATTCTGCCCTAATTCTGCTCCTAGAATTTATGAGTTTATGAACCATAATGCCGTTAACACACCTGTTATCTGGATCCGATTCAACCTCCGTGCCCACGATGAATCCGGCGCACGTTCTGGCGGTAAAAGCCCAACTTGCATTGAAACTGTGTAAAAGCCCCGCTGCACCGGCTCCACACTCGCTCACAGCCATGTTCACGGTAATAGTACGCTGCTAACCTATTTATCCACACTTCTCGCCACTCTGCAATCTCACAATTCAAGGCGTACTTTAAATAAAATCAAAAAATCCTATAAACACACAGCTGTAGACAAATATATAAATGTGAGTGTAACTAACATTTTAAAATTCAGATCAGTATTTTAGAATCAGTTTTTAAAACTTTCAAACAATGAATTTGTTTGCGTAATCTTATGTTTAAAGTACATCAAACAGCAATTAATCATCCCTTTTAACAAAACAAATCAATACTCGTTTTCCCAAGTCACGAAATTGCAATTCAGCTTAAACTCTGAAGGGTCTCGACCTGAAACATCACCCATTCCTTCTCTCCAGAGAGGCTGCCTGCCTGCCCCGCTGTTACTCCAGCATTTTGTGTCTCTCAAGTCGCTGAGGGCACAGTGAAACAACTGCCACCCATTACACCAAGCTGTAGTTTACCAATTGAGGATTCCGTTCACAAGAGCCAAAATAATATTTCGTCCCTCGTTGCGAGACGAAGCATGGACTTGTTCGCCTTGCTGCTCCCAAGGCTGCATAGTTGCCGCTTCTCGCTTCCTGGGTGTGGGAGTCCTGGCGATTGGCAGCTCAGGGGACGAGGTCGCGGGGCTCCGCTCTTCGCTGACTCGGACTCGCTCTCTCTGCCAGAGCTCAACTTGGACAGTACTCTTGGAACAGACGCCTGTCGACTTTGATGAAGCAGCTGCTGCTGCTGTTGTTGCTGCCGCCGCCTCCTCCTCCTGCTTCACTATTGCCGTGAGTTACAGAACAGAGATGCAAGATGTTTCAGGTCAGTGGCTTCTGAATTGTGTCGGCGAATTAGTGTATCTGTTAACTGCAATCAAAATTGCGTTTTATCATTTCCAAAATAACTTTGCAACTCAATTAATTGCTCAAAGTGTAATAACGTTGTAAAGTGCCAGTCACTATCGTTCATGCATAACATTTCTGCACATGTTTAATTCATTGATGGCTAAATCCAACTATTAACTAATCATGTATTTTACCTTCCAGGGCAATTGGTTCGGTCGTATTGTTGAAATGTTTTAGTTGATAAGTGGGTCATGAGGAAATAATCATGTTTCAAACATTCTGCCACGAGTTTTTCCATTTCTCATTGTTAATTAATCATTATACCATGATTAATAGTTCAAGAGGACGACTAAAAGTCATAATTTAATCCGTGAAAATAATGATGTTATAGTCATACTATGCGGAAACAGGCGCCTGGTCTCTGCTTGCCCATTGTTGACCCAGGTGCCCCATCTACACTAGTCCCACCTGCCTATGTTTGACCCATATCCACCTAAACCTTTCCTACCCCTGTAACTGTGCAAATGTCTTTTAAATATTGTTATAGTTCCTGCCTCAACTATCTTCCTTCAGCAGCTTGTTCCATACTACAAATACCACTTTGTGTGGAAAAAGTTGCCCCTCAATTTCCTATTAAATCTTTCTCCTCTTACCTTTAACCTGTGTTGTCTGGTTCTTGATTCCCCAACCCTGGGTAAAATACTCCATTCATCTCCCCTAACTATTCCCCTCATGATCTTATACAAATATACACTTGTATTAGATCACTCATCATTGTCTACTTGAAGGAATACAGTCCTATCCTGCCCAACCTCTCCCTGCAGCTCAGGTGCTCATGTCCTGGCAACATCCTTGTAAATCGTCCTTGCACTTGTTACAGTTTAACATCTTTCCAATAGCAGGGTGATCAAAACGGAACACAATTCTCCAATTGTGGCCTCACCAGTGCCTTGTACAGCTGTAACATAGGTCAATACCCTGACAAAGGCCAATGTACCGAAAGCCATTTTAACCATATGTTTATGTTTTGTAGAGTACTTTTTATACTTTTGTATTTATAAGCCACTCAATGTGTAGATTCATTGGCCCTTGGGCTCTATGTAACTGGCATTCATTTTCTTTAAAATAATATCAATCATAATCAATATTTGAAATAGTTTGTTTTATTATATGATGCAGCTTTGTTAAAATTACATTGGTGACACTTCCCACTGACAGCTGATTTCAGCCTTTATTGTACTCCAGTATGATAATTTTTAAATTTTATTTGTCAAATTTAGCTCGCATTCAAGGTTACAGTGCCTTTAACCATTTACTATTAAAAAAAAAAAAGTATTTAAATGTTTCTAAAACAAATTTACTGCATTAATTATTTGGGAGATTGCTTGGTGTCCTACAGGGGTAGTGTGTTGGTATAAAAGCCATGGCCCAAACATGTTCACAGTTAGAAATAAAAGGAGTAATTAAAGTCTGATTAAAATATCTTGTAGACTTATCTTTTGGGGGATTCTATAATTTGGGGTGTAAACTATGTAATTGGTATCAAAAGTCACAAAGAATGCATACTAGATAAAGAGTATCTTGAAAGGTCTGGAAGGCGGTCCTCATAATGGTCGATGGGAACTGGAAGCTAAAGTAGAAAATAGGCATTAAAGCATTTGGTAAAAGACCTAATCCCTGCAGATATTTATTACAGAAATGACAAATTAAGAAAGGCCAATAAAGGCAACATAAATAGAGATTCTATTTATCAGAAGTGTGGACGAATATTAATGCAAGAATCATATAATCAAATCAGCACTGCTGCCTCTCCACCTGAGTAACTTACCAATTCCATACTCTTGCCCCTTTCTCAAGTTTTGTGAATTGTTCCTCATTATTTCTAGATCATAAACTAGAATAACACAGGAACAGGCCTTTCAGCCCATTGTGCCTGTGCCATTTGTGTTGCCAATTGTCATCCAATTCCTTCTCAGTGACCATAGGGGAACTGCTTCAAGTCAGGGCAAGAGAGTTTATTGTCATGTGTCCCAGATAGGACAATGAAATTATTTCTTGCTGCAGCACAACAGAGTATTGTAAGGATAAATACAGAACAGTTCAGTGTGTCTATATAGCATAGACCATATATATATATATATATATATATATATATATATATATATATACACATAAATAAACAGATAAAGTGCAATAGGCTGTTATAGTTCAGAGTCTGTTTGATGGCGAGTTTAATAGCCAGATGGCTGTGGGGAAGAAGCTGTTCCTGAACCTGGATGTACCATATTTCAGGCTCCTGAACCTTCTACCTTATGGCAGCGGAGAGGTGAGTGTGTGGCCAGGATGGTGTGGGTCCTTGATGATGTTGGCTGCCTTTTTGAGGCAGTGACTGTGATAGATCCCTTCGATGGTGGGGAGGTCAGAGCCGATGATGGACTGGGCAGTGGTCACAACTTTCTGCATTCTTTTCTGCTCCTGGATGCTCAAGTTGCCGAACCAAGCCACGATGCAACCAGTCAGCATGCTCTCTAATGTGCACTTGTAGAAGTTCGAGAGGGTCCTCTTTGACATACTGACTCTCCGTAATCTTCTCAGGAAGTAAAGGGGCTGATGTGCTTTCTTTATAATTGCATCAGTGTGCTGTGACCAGGAAAGATCTTCGGAAATATGCATGGCCCAGGAATTTGAAGTTCTTGACGCTTTCCACCATCATCCTGTTGATGTAAACGGGATTGTGGGTCCCCATCCTACCCCTTCCAAAGTCCACAATCAGTTCCCTGGTTTTGCTGGTGTTGAGAGCCAGGTTATTGTGCTGGCACCATTTGGTCAATCAGTCGATCTCACTTCTATACTCTGACTCGTCACCATCAATGATTCGTCCCACAACAGTGGCGAACTTGATGATGGAGTTCACACTATGTCCAGCTACACAGTCATGAGTATAGAGTGAGTACAGCAGGGGGCTGAGCACGCAGCCTTGAGATGCTCCCATGCTGATTGTTATCGAGGATAACACATTTCAAAGGCAGACTGTGGTCTGTGGATAAGGAAGTCGGGGATCCAATTGCAGAGCGATGCTCAGAGACCCAGATCTGAGAGCTTGGTAACCAGCTTGGAGGGAATGATGGTGTTAAACGCCGAGCTGTAATCAATGAATAACAGCCTGACATATGAGTTTTTGTTGTCCAAGTGGTCCAGAGCAGAGTGGAGAGCCAGTGAGATCGCATCCACCGTTGATCTATTGTGGCGGTAGGTGAACTGCAGTGGGTCCGGGTTTTTGTCATGGTAGGGGTTGATAAGCACCATGATCAACCTCTCAAAGCACTTCATCACCACCGACGTTAGTGCCACTGGTCGATAGTCGTTGAGGCACGTCACCTTGTTCTTCTTGGGCACCGGTAATATTGATGCCCTTTTAAAGCAGGTGGGAACCTCAGACCTCAGAAGTGTGAGGTTGAAAATGTCCGTAAAAACCCCAGCCAGTTGGTCTGCGCAGGTTTTTAGAACACAGCCGGGTATACCATTAGGTCCAGGCACTTCCTGAGGTTCACCCCCCTGGAGGATCTTCTGATGTCAGCCTCTGTGACTGTGACTGAAATACCATTACGGTGAATGGGGGCTCGGAAAGACACATAAGTGTTCTCCCTATCAAAGCGTGCGTAAAACGCATTGATCTCGTCAGGGAGTGATGCTTTGCTGACAATTGAGCTCCTGATATCGCCTTGTATGAGGTGATGGTATTCGTAAGATCAAAGGTAGATGCTAAGTGTGGCATGACGGAGGGTCGGAGCGAATGACGAGCCCCGCACAGCAACAGCGGCGGCTCCATCTCCTCCTCCCGCACCCCGCCCGGCCTGATAACGCTATAGCGTCTTTGCTGTTAGCGGCCGCTGCTGCCACTCCGCCAACAGCGCTTTCAAAACAAACTCTTGGAGGAGGGTGGTGTCGATCAGAGGCAGGAGTAGAGGAGGTGGGGAGGGGGGTGGCTGAGGAGCGTGGTGATTGGAGGAGGGAGACGAGCCAAAACACGCTCGGCAGACCTGCACTGCGGCCAGGACCGATCCTGGCTCTCCGGCGCTGCAATCGCTGCCGAACCGCCACTGGACCATCCCCGTCCCCACCCGAGAGCCCCCCCACGCCCGAGGGTGGCCAGAGACGTCGGGAGTCAGGTGGGCGCGGTGCCCCCAGGCCCACAGCCAGCACAGAGAAGCAGCGCTGCTCAACTCTGCCTGTCCCTGTCTGGATTGAGACAGGGCTGTAGGTGAGACAGGCACAGTTGAGCTGCATTTAGCGCTGGATTGAGCTGAAATTATCGTTCACCGAAGCCTCGCGCGTGTGTGTGAGTGTGCGCATGTGCGCGCGGCCGCCAAGATATTCTGTCCGCGAGTCCCCTCCATATTTTTATAGCGATCTGAGCTATGATGCCGGTGTTGTCCAAGGAGCGCTGACCTTCCTTCCTACCTCCTCTGCCCCTTCCTCTCTCTCTCTCCCTCCCTACACTCCCTCCACCCACCTTATCCTGAGACCCCTCCTCTCCATCCCGCACCGATCCTCATTCCTCCATCTATTGAGTCCTCACTGAAATCATCCCCTGTGCTCCCCCCTGTGCTCCCCTCCCCATCCCCCCCAGCCCCCCCCCCCCATCTATTCATCCAGCGCTGATCTCCCTATCCACATCGCATTGATTTTCCTGCCACTCCCCATTAACCCTACACTGGTCCCCCAATTCATCATGTACGGATCCCCTCTCTTCCCATTCATCCTGTACTGACCCCTCTTCCCATCCATCCTGCACTGCACCTCCATCTATCCTGCACAGATCCCCCATTCAACCCACTGTCATCCCCCGCGCTCTCTCCTCTCAATTTTACCTACTCCAACCAACACGCACTAATTCCTCTGGTTCAATCCATCCATTCCGCACCAATTGCCTTCTCACCCCCCCTCCCGCCACCTATTCACCCTGCACTGATTCATACACCCCCGACCCTATTGTGTTGGAAATGTCTTCAGAGCGAACATTGACTATGTTTGATAACGGAATGTAATCAAATATGTTTTAATTCCCAATGTTGTTTGTTTTTATCCATAATGATGGATTAATTAAATTGTGAACAAGTGAAACATTAAAACCGCAGTGTTCTATTGTCACTGCTACCGTTGAACATTATTACAGAATTTATTTTAACGGCAAATCAATGCTCTTATTATGGAGTATCAGTACTGTAGTTATTTAATGAGCAATATTCACAACTATACGTTGCATTTATCCAGGTTTTACTTCTACAGTCGATCATATACATCACAAATTTGGTCAGGAGATATTTCAGTTAAAATTTTAACGTTAATTCTGAAGTGGGAATGATGGAAAACAATTTGTTTAAAAATTGTTGCTTACAAACTGGGTATCTTCATTGCCACATCTAATCTGAATGTCCGGTAAGGTGGCGTCTTGACACCTTTAAATATATTCCCAAAAGAACATTTGCTGCATTTATGTCCTTTGGCCATCTCTTGCTAGTTAGTGTAATGTTTAACCTGTCAGATGGATATAGTCAGTTTTAACAGCTATTGTCATAAAATGCCTTTAGAAAATTTCTTGCAACCTGTATATTTTGTTGTGGATAAATTATGTGGGAAGCGAGAGTGTTTCTGTACCAATAGCAATCACGACCCATGCTATGGCCATGTCATAATAATGTTCGGTCCTTCACAGAAAACATGCTTGCATCAATCTGTAGTGTGCATGGTTAAGCATATATGTTACCATGGTCCAGGATTTATTGACACAGGTTGATCATACGCTGAATAATCCAACCACATTTTTGTTTGGGAGTAGAAAGAAATAATAAAAATGGCATTCATTGCAATGTGTAAAAAGAGTTGAAATACCGTATTATAATTTTGCTGCATGTCATTGTGGTATATATCATGTCTTGATTGTTGAATATGTTAGTTTGTGACTTTATTTGAAGCAGAAATAATATGCGAATGCTTCATTGAGCATAATTCCGACTGGTAACTACGCACTTCGTCTGAGCACGCGCCATGCAAGCCATCTTAAATGATCACCTAAACTGTCATTTGGCAACCTAAAAAGCTGCCAAGGTTGCCCGGCTGGCAACAGGGAAAAAAAGTTAAGGGAAAGCCCTGTCCATGCCCATGTTATTCTGATGGCATTACCCAAACCTGCAATCCCAAGAAGGATGGGAGCAGCAAGAACATTGGCACAGCATCACCTCCGGTTTCCAAGTCGCAAGGTATCCTGATCTGGAAGTACATTTCTGGCCCTTTGTTCTTACTGGGTCTAAATTCCCAAAGTACTATCAGCAGAAGGACTGCAGCAGTTCCTGAATGAAGCACACCACTCCTTCCTCAAAAGCATTTCAGGGTAAGGCCTAATTTGTAACGAGTTGAGAAACGTGGACTAAATGATTTGTGTATAATCGTCCTTCAGAATACTTTTTATCCTTGTAACATCCTCAGAAGATACAGTGAAATGCAAGTTGACACTGCAAATGAAAGGGGAGAGGATCAGAGCTAAACACAGATTCAATTTCAGAATTTAATCTACAGTTGTTTCTAAAATTCTTTAATTGTGAAATAATTAAATATCCATTGGTCAACGGTAACACCGGGTGCTTCAGCTCATCCTTTGGTTCATTTGAAACCCAATATTATCTGTTCCGATTCTCTTTAATCTTATGCTATTTTATATGATACAGTGGATCACAAATATTAAGAACTTTTCATATAATTGGATCTAAATGATTAATTAAATTAATGATGATATGCTTTGAGCAAGCTAAATGAGCAACTTGATTCCACATTTTAAATTTACTTCTACAATCCATTGCAGAATAATTGTTTTGTGGAAAATTACATTGTTAAAATACATACAAAATGATGCTTGGAGTCAGATGAACCTCACGTTCCCTCCAGTGATCCTAGTAGCCTTATTAAAACTGGTATGGGCCTTGATGTGATAAACAGATGTGTTCTTCATTTAATTTCAACTTGGCTTGTGTCAAAATGAAGATTATTTCTCCATTGAATCACACATTGATGGCGATCGGACAGTGTATGGATAAAGAACTCATAGCATGGAACTTTAAATTATATCAGAGCCAGGTACAGGGAAATAGAAAAATATCACGAGAGACGTGACTGTATGTGGCCTGACCCACCACAGGTTAGACCAGGCGTTCAGAGATGAATTGTGAGGCCTCGATGTGTTCGAAGGTCTGTTTCAACTGTTCTTGAAAGTCTGTAATCATGAAGTATTTGTAAACTGCTTAAATTGATCTAAATGACTAAAGTTAAATTATTTGAAAATATATTTAATTACAAACAAACTACTGCTAATTAATAAGAAAGCACAACAGAAAATCAACAAAACTGAGCTAAACTTGCTATGTCTGATGACGTTTGGTGATCCTCTTCAGATTAATGGTGTGGTGTTGGAGAGCTGCTGATAGACCAGAGAAGCCAAGAATCAGGACCTCCGATTAGTCAGTTCCTGAATACTCCAAGATCAACAGAATTGTCGGCCAGTTCTTCCAATAAATCGACATCTGAAGAACTGTAAAGAAAATACTAAATTTGCATGGTCCGTTAGAATCCAGGGATATCTGTCTGTCTAAATTACCCGAAATCAGCATTTGCAGTCCATCATTGATGGCTCCAGAAACTAAATGGCGTGTTGGGCAATTTCAGAAAGTAGTAAGGAATAACCCATTTTTCAGTAGGTCTAAGATAATGTATAGTAAATCAGACCTTTATGGTCCATTTACTATGCCTTCTACCATGAATACAGAAGAAAAGTATTTGCTTAATACCCAAGGTAGACAAAAATGCTGGGGAAACTCAGTGGGTGAGGCAGCACCTATGGAGAGAAAGAATAGTCGACATTTCGGGTCAAGACCCTTGTTCAGATTGATGTCCGGGGGGGGGGGGGGGGGGGGGGGGGGGGGGGTGCAGGAAAAAGAAAGGAAGAGGTGGAGACAGTAGGCTTGTGGGAGAGCTGGGAAGGGAAAGAGGGAGAAAGAAAGGACCATCTGAAATTGGAGTAGTCAATGTTCATGCCACCGGGATGTAAACTACCCAAGCGAAATATGAGGTGCTGTTCCTCCAATTTGCACTGGGCCTCACTCTGGCAATGGAGGAGACCCAGGACAGAAAGGTCAGATTCGGAATGGGAAGGGGAGTTAAAGTGCTGAGCCACCGGGAGATCAGGTTGGTTATTGCGAACTGAGCGGAGGTGTTGGGAGAAGCAATCGCCAAGCCTGCGCTTGGTCTCGCTGATGTAGAGAAGTTGACACCTGGAATAGCGGATGCAATAGATGAGGTTGGAGGAGGTGCTGGTGAACCTCTGCCTCACCTGGAAAGACTGCTTGGGTCCTTGGATGGAGTCAAGGGGGGGGAGGTAAAGCGACAAGTGTAGCATTTCCTGCGGTTGCAAGGGAAAGTACCAGGGGAGGGGGTGGTTTGGGTGGGAAGGGACAAATTGACCAGGGAATTACGGAGGGCATAATACCCAAGTCACTTTATCCTCATTATTTCTCATCCCTTTGTCTTTAAAGACCTTTGTCAAGTATGTATGACCTTTTATAAAACCATGTTGACTACCATTATGACACATTGTAGAAGTGCTTTACTTTAATGGTGGATTTTAGCAATTTCCTGGCAATCGATGTAAGACTTACTTCCATTTTATTGGTTTTTATATATTTTTTTAGAAGGGTAATGATAAAATTGATATCTTACCAATTTCCCAGATGGATTGAAAATCTCTGGAATTTTGGAAAAACTCCACTAATCTGTCAGTTATCGCTGCATCCTCTTCTTTGAGAACCCTGATCTCACCCATAGGTGATTGTGGCTAGTTTTAATCCTCTTAATCACTTAATCGCTTCCCATTTAGTAGTAGTAATTAGTGCATTAGGTTTGCATTATGAGTATATTCTTGGCTCACACTATTTATGGTCCATTGATTGTGCTCTGGACCATGAATGCAGATGTATAATATTTGCTTAGTACCCAAGTCACTTTTCCCTCATTATTATTTTTCATACCTTTGCCATATTATTTTTACTCCACACTTAAAAAAAAAATCATTTAAAAAAGCTATTACCTTTTCTTCATTGTATTGCTTCGGGGGCGCAAAAGTTGTAGGACAACTTGTTCTATTTGATCTTCCGTTTGCGCACGTCGAGTTGATTGCATTAGTCGAAATAGGGCGGACCACGTGAAGGTTGCAATCTTCCACCCCATTATTACAATGATGAAAGACTTCAAATCCATTGATTAAGATTATATGTAGAATTATTTGGACTAAAGTATCTTTGAATTTTTAATATTTTAACTTTTCTTGGCAGGCACAAATGTGCTTTAATTTTGCTTGAAACAGACCCTCCCCAACTTACATAAGGGTAATGTTCCATGTACCATTGCGTAAGTCAGATTTTATGCGTCGGTATCACCCAAGTACTACTGTGCATGTATAAATTTATTATGTATGTACTAGACTGTACAGCAGACACTGTGTAAAGATTGAAACATGATCTAATGTGTTGTGCAGTATTGGCTATTACCTTTACTAGGAATAAATAATTAAAAATGGATCTTCTTGACAAAGTGATCAAGAGATACTTGTATGGTAGCCATTCTTCCCCCCTTGTAGATCTCTCTATAACAGGCTCTATAACAAGCTAACACATTTTCCGCCCCTCTTTGGACTTTTAAGTGAGAGGTAAGGAGTAAGGCAGGGAATGTCTGCATTGCTCAATTTTCATCTTTTAGTGCCAACTTCTGAAAATGGTTGGATTTGTACAAAATGGATAAAGTAAAATTATACATTTTATAGACTGGAATTGAATGGAATCTGATATGGCAGATATTGGCATTGATGGGAATAAGCAATTTCTGCTTGAGTACCTTAGAAATAATCTAAAGATATAAAGCCATGTGAGATTACTAAAAATTCAGGCTTCAAAAGTCATTTAAAATTCGATTGGCAGTAATGTAAGTGAATGATTTCCATATTAAAAATGAATAAAGGAAATCTTTTGAGCAAATAAAGACTAAACTAAAACCATAAGCTAAAAGCAAAAACATTCTAGCTTGGAGGAGGAGAATGTAATGTTGGTAATCTATGTTTAATAGTCATAGTACAATAATTATATAGTAGTTGGAAAAAAAAAAGCTTTTGTGCCAACAAATATTAGTGCTATTTATTTGGCCAGAAAAGTAAAAATGAGCATGATTCTCTGTGGTACTATTTTTTTGGGGAATTTATAGCGCGAATGACTAGCACCCATTATAAAGAATAATAGAACTGAATGGAGAGAACATACTCATCATGAAAGGATGCAGAGGATGATGGTTGAAGGTTGTTTTTCGGATTGTAGGCTTGTGTCTAGTGGTGTGCCTCAGGGTTCGGTGCTGGGTTCATTACTATTTGTTATCTATATCAATGCGTTGGATGAGCACGTACAAGGTATGATTAGCAAGTTTGTAGATGACACTAAAGTATTGTAGAGAACGAAGATGGTTGTCGCAAGATGCGGCAGGATCTTGATCAATTGGGCAGCTGGGCTGAGGAATGGTTAATGAGTTTAATACATATACGTGAAATGTTACATTTTGGGAAGTCGAACCAGGGCAGGCCATACAGGGCAGTGAATGGCAGGGCTCTGGGGAGTATTGTAGAGAAGAGGGATCTAGGCGTGCAGGTATATAGTTCCTTGAAAGTGGCATCACAGGTAGAGTAGGTGGTCAAGAAGGATTTCACCCAGAGAGTAGTGAATTTGTGGAATTCTCTCCCACAGAAGGCAGTGGAGGCCAATTCACTGGATGGATTTAAAAGACAGTTAGATAGACCTCTTGGGGCTTGCGGAATCAAAGGGTATGGGGAGAAGGCAGGCACGTATTCCTGATTGTGGATGATCAGCCATGATCATTATTGAATGGCGGTGCTTGCTTGAAAGGCCAAATGGCCTCCTGCACCTATTTTCTGTGTTTCTATCTTTCTAACTCATTGGCTTTCATCAGTCAGAAGATTGGGTATAGAGGTTGGGGAGGTCATTTTACAGTTGTACAATACTTTGGTGAGGCCACATTTGGAGTATTGTGTTCAGTTTTGGTCACCTTATTATAGGAAAGATGTCAACTGGAAAGAGTACAGAGAATATTTACAAGGGTGCCACCAGGACTCGAGGGCCTAAGCTATCGGGAGAGATTGAGCAGGCTAGGACTCCATTCCTTGGGGCGCAAGAAGATTAGGGGGGATCTTATAGAGGTGCATAAGATCATGAGAGGAATAGATAGGGTAAATGCACAGACTTTTACCATGAGTTAAGAACCAGAGTACATCGGTTTAAGGTGAGGGGGGAAAGATTTAATAGGAATGTAAGGGGCAACATTTTTATACAAAGCGGTAGGTATATGGAATGAAATGCCGGAGGAGTTAGTTGAGGCAGGTACTATCACAATGTTTAAGAAACATTTCAGTGGGTACATGGATAGGATAGGTTTAGAGGGCCAAGCGCAGGCAGGTCGGCCAAGTCGAATGGAGGCATACCTATTGGGCTGGACAAGTTGGGCTGAAGGTCCTGTTTCCACACTATATGATTCTATTACTCTTTTTTTCAAATATATGCCAAGCAAGAACAGCAAGATGCAGTGTTCTGTGATGGAGTTATTTCCAACTGGTTCAAATTCTTGCTTTCTGTCTGCATTTGAGAAAATGCCAGACAAGATGCCTTTCGTTTGCTCATCAAAACATACAACTCCTACCGAGTTTCCATACAGTTTTCATCAAATAAAAAGGTTTAACACGAGCAAGTGGAAAGGTAATGCTGCTTTCTGGAATCTATGTATGTGAAATAATCAAAAGAGATTATTCTAGATTACCAGATCTTGATAGGTTAGTTTAGATTATAGGGTCTCTTTAAGAATACAAGAAAATAGGGACATCAGTAGGCCCCTTGACCTTTCATGCCTGCACTGCCATTCAGAAAGATCTACTCCATGATTCGAATCCTCTCTGCCAAATCTCCCCATTTTTTAAAGAATTGGCTACCTTCTACTTAAATACTGATAATGAGTTCGTCTCCACATCTCACTGGGGTATAGAATTCCAGAGGCAGGAGGTTGTTTGCATTATCATTCTGCCATTGAATGGAGAATTCAATCAAGAAATTGGATTGCATCGATAAAAGCAGTTAGCAGGGCTGTGAAAAATTGGTCCATTCGAAAAATCTGGGTTTGACCCATTTTCACATATAGTCTGGGGTGTACCTGGGACTCCCAAAGATATAGGCACTGAGTAAGAATCCTGTTTTGTGCAGGCCTGAATGAATGTCATCTGTGGCGGACTGGCCATGGTGTCATCTTGCCTGATGGCAAGTGGGCCCCCTATATCAAGTGGGCCCCTGATGAAGTGGGCCCCCTTTGTCTCCTGGCAACCAATATTTTTAGACCCAGTCCGCCACTGAATGTCCTGTGAGTTGCGTAGCATTTTTTGTTCCCTGGTTTCTAATATGATAAGTTTTAATCTACAATTTGAGAGGGCGAAGGTAAAATCAGAAGTGTCAATATTAAAGTTGAACAAAGTGGACTATGGGGCCATGAGGGAGGAGCGGGCCAAAGTTGACTGGAAAGATACCCGAGCAGGGATGACAGTGGAACAACAAAGGCAGGTATTTCTGGGAATAATACAGAAGGTGCAGGATCAGTCATTCCAAAGAGGAAGAAAGATTCTAAGGGGAGTAAGGGCCGACCGTGGCTTACAAGGGAAGTCAAGGACAGTATAAAAATAAAAAAGAAGTTTAACAGAGCTAAGATGAGCGGAAAGCCAAAGGATTTAGAAACTTTTAAAGAGCATCAGAAGATAACTAAAAAGGCAATACATGGAGAAAAGATGAGGTGTGAAGGTAAGCTAGCCTAAAGGAGGATAGTAAAAGGTTGGGGGATGAGTACATTATACAGTTCTCAACGAAATATTAAAAAAAAGCCTGTCTCATGTTGGCGTTTTAATCTGGTCCGGTAATATCTTGGAAAGCAGAATGGAATAAATGAAGGTGCATTTCCCATTTTCTTATTAATTTAAAAGACAAAATAGGTTGGTGAAAGTGGTTAGTTCCCACATGACAAATGTGAGACAGGTTCTCACAATCTAATTTTCATAAACATCTGAGGAAATACCGGGAAAATAACATATCTTGCCAGGGTTTTCACTTATTTCAGCCAGCAAATAAAAATTGATTCCAAAGTTAAGGCCACATTTGCATTACGACTTTCTTGCATTTTTCTTCTTGCAATTTCATGATACATGCAAGAGCGCCAATGGACAATAGTTGCAGGAGTAGGCCATGCGGCCCTTCGAGCCAGCAGCACCATTCAATGTAATCATGGCTGATCATCCACAATCAGTAACCCGTTCCTGCATTCTTACCATATCCCTTGATTCTGCTATCTTGAAGAGCTCTATCGAACTCTCTTGAAAGCATCCAGAGAATTGGCCTCCACTGCCTTCTGAGGCAGATTCGCAATTCTCTGGGTGGAAGGTTTTTCCTCATATCAGTTCTAAATGTTGTTCTTAAATTGATGCCTCTGGTTCTGGACTCCCCCAACATCTGGAACATGTTTCTTGTCTGGTGAGTCTGTGGAATTCTCTGCCTCAGAGGGCGGTGGAAGCAGGTTCTCTGGATACTTTCAAGAGAGAGCTAGATAGGGCTCTTAAAAATAGCGGAGTCAGGGGATATAGGGAGAAGGCAGGAACGGGGTACTGATTGGGGATGATCAGCCATGATCACATTGAATGGCGGTACTGGCTCGAAGGGTAGAAAGGCCTACTCCTACACTTATTGTCTATTGTCTGCCTCTAGTATGTCCAATCCTTTTAATAATCTTATATGTTTCTATAAGATGCCCTCTCATCCTTCTAAATTCCAGAGTATACAAGCCTAGCACAAATATTGGGGGCCGGAGGGTCCATTCCTGTGCTGTAATGGTCTATGTTTGCTATGCCTATGTTTGAACCTATGACCTTGCAGGATTCTTCAGTGTCATTGCATGACTATCTTTTTGGGGGGTTCACCAGATTCCCAAGCTCAAAAATCAATGACGGCATTTTAACAGCTATCTGATTACTTTCCCTGGTGCTTAGCAGAATTTTAGCCCCTCAATGCAAGCTGAAATTTATCCAAGGCAGATGTTCTTTAAATTACAGGATTAAACTCTGTGCTGATGAGGCTTTGGAGATTGTCCTCAGACCAAATTGACATATTTTTAAGACAATCTTCTTTAGATCACTGCTTCCCTTGGGAATTGGTGTCAAAATGCCACATTTAGAAAACCCATGCTATCGCGAGGAGAACGTACAAACTTGGTTCACCCATAGTGATAATTGAACCCAAATCTCTGGTTCAGTTTAAGGCAGCAACACTACCGTTGCACCACCCTACCACTGGATGATCAGGATGACTGTCTGGAGTTGCAAAGGAGCAACATACCGTACTTTGCAAAGAATCAGAGTCGTTTACCCAGAGTCATAAGTGATGGGAGCAGAATTAGGCCATTAAAGTCTACTCCGCCATTCAATCATGGCTGATCTACCTCCCCCTCCTAACCCCATTCTTCCGCCTTCTCCGCATAACACCTGACAATTTACACTGACGTCAAGAACTAGAGGTTGGAGATTGAAGGCGAGAGGGGACAGTTTAATAGGAACCAGAGGGGCAGCTTTTTCATACAAGGGTGGTGGGTGTATGGGATGTACTATGGGAAAGTACTATACCACTTTTCCTCCAAGACAAGAAGGGACTATATAGGCCTCTAATAGAGGATTTGAAGTACAATATTATTCTAGGTGTGTGTAGATCTTCAGAGGAAGTTACTTAGGCTAGGATTTTAAAAAAAAGTAATGCTGTCCTTGTTTAATTTCACTGCATTACTATTGATTCAGCTTTTAACTCACTGAGCAACCTTTATCACAAATATATGGAGTTCATTATTATGCTTCAAATATGGATTTTCAATAAGAAAGATTTTAGTTACTGAATGAAGAATAAACAATAATGGGATTATTATCTACTCTCCACGACCTAAATTAGTGACTAATCTATTAATTGGACATAGGCATTGTTCAATCTTGCAATATAAAGAACGTCTGCCTTGAATAAGTTTCATCCTGCACTGAGGGACTGAAATTCTGCTAAGCACCAAGGAAAGTTGTCAGATAGCTGTGAAAATGCTAAGTCATTAATTTATGAGCGGCAGAGAAATGACAGTGAAGAATCCTGCAAGATCACAGGTTCAAACATGGACATGGACATAGCAAGTGTAAGATCTTTAAAAGTAAAGAGGGAGATAACATCTTAAAAGTAAAGAGGGAGATGTGATGTCTGTGATGTCTTTGTAATGTGCTATATGTAACAGAAACTCGTGCATGAGCCTCGTGACTGAGGTCAAGTGACCTTCAAGATAAAAGGCAGTGATTGCAGAATAAACGGGCTCTTGCTCTGGAACACAAACCCGGTGTGGACGTGTCATTTGTGCTAGTCACAACTAAGCCTTACCTCAGACGAGAATACGTGACAGCAAGCATAAACCATGACAGCACAGGAACGGACCATTCGGCCCACAATATTTCTGCCAAACATGATGCCAAGCTAAACTGATCTCATCTGCCTGTACATCCCACTATTCCCTGCACTTTCATGTAATGATCTACAAGCCTCTCCACACGGGTCCTCCAAGTCCTTCTCAATAAATGCAGATGCACTCATATACTATGTCACCAACATTTTCTAACTCATTAGACTTCCTTTTTATCTTTGAGTGGTTCTACCTTCTCCCTGGTCACCCTCTTATTTTTAATGTACAATAAATACATTTATTACACGCAAGAGATACCAGCCCATAAGTAGATGCAGGTGAGCTGTACTAGGTGGAACACAATATGTTCCACCTGCACTATCTCACCTGCATGCATTTGGCCCATATCCCTCTGAAGATTTATCTTTGGATGGCATTGAATGTCTCATGGAGAGCTTGTGAGTGCGTTTTGATTATCTCCTGAACCCCTGCTTTCAAACATAGTGATTAAAGGAAAGATTCCTTTAATTATATGAAAATCTGTCACTATACCAGGGGCCTCCAAACTTTTCAGCATGAGGGCCACATTATATATCTGGCACATTTTTGTGGGCCCTAGGAAAAAATAAAGAAATGTCACACACACTGACACACACACTGATACACATAGACACATACACTGACACACGCACATACTGCCACACTCACACACACACACACACACACACACACACACACACACACACACACACACACACACAGTGACATACACACACTGACACGTATCAAATGTGGATCCGCGTACCAAAATACAGAGATTCGATTAGATTAGATTAGATTTGTTTATTGTCTTTCGGTCTGAACGAAATTTTGTTTCCCCGCAGTCATACATTTCACCAGAGACACTTAGACCCACGCACAGACACACAGACACACAAACACAGACTCACACAGACACACGCACATGCAAATACACACACACGCACACACACACACCCACTCTCTCACCCTCTCTATCTCTATCTCACTCTCTCTCCCCCTCCCTCCCTCACACAGCTGTTCACGGGTCACTCTCACGGGGGGGGGAGGGGGAGGGGAGGGGGAGAACGCTACACGCCGACCCTGGCCGACCCTGCCACCAACTAGCTCCCGCTCTCCACTCCCTCCCCCTCGCTCCACCCCACCCCACGCTACCACCACGCACAACTAGCCTTTGCAACACGGGAGTAGTGGCACGGTGGTGCAGCAGTAGAGTGCTGCCTCACAGCGCCAGAGACCTGGGTTCCATCCTGACTATGGGTGTTGTTAGTACGGAGTTTGTACCTGCGTAGATTTTCTCCGGGTGCCCTAGTTTCCTCCCACACTCCACGTTTGCATGTTAATTGAATTTGTCCTGAATGTTTGTAGGATAGTGCTAGTGTGTACAGGCATCGCTTCGATGGGCTGAAGGGCCTGTATTAGCGCTATATCTCTAAAGCTGCGCTACTACAGAACCTGCTAAAGAGCCCACCACACGGAATGTGTTAAGAGCTTGCTATAGGCCGGATAAAATCTCGTGGCGGGCTGGATGTGACCCGTGGAGATCCCGGCTCTACACCTATCCTATTCATGTACCTGTCTAAATGTTTCTCCAATATTGTGGTAGTACCTGCCTCAACTATGTTCTCTGGCAGCTCGTTCCATACACCAACCACTCTTCGTGTAAAAAAAAAAAAGTCACCTTTCAGGTTCCTATTGAAGCTTTCTCCCCTCACGTTAAACCTGTGTCCTCTGGTTCTCAATTCCCTTACTCTGTACATCTCCTGGTCCGAGAACACTGATGCAATTATAAAGAGAGCACATCAGTGCCTCTACTTCCTGAGATGATTACGGAGAGTCGGTATGTCAAGGAGGACTCTCTCGAACCTCTGCAGATGCACAGTAGAGAGCATGCTGACCGGTTGCATCGTGGCTTGGTTCGGCAACTTGAGCGCCCAGGAGCGGAAAAGACTACAAAAAGTAGTAAACACTGCCCAGTCCATCATCCGCTCTGACCTCCCTACCATCGAGGGGATCTATTGCAGTCGCTGCCTCAAAAAGGCTGCCAGCATCATCAAGGATCCACACCATCCTGGCCACTCACTCATCTCCCCGCTGCCTTGAGGTAGAAGGTACAGGAGCCTGAAGACTGCAACATCCAGGTTCAGGAATAGCTGCTTCCCTACAGCCATCAGGCTATTAAGCTCAACTCAAACAAAACTCAGATCATTAATAGCCCATTGTACTTTATCTGCTGATTTATGTGTATATATATATATATATATATTCAATGGTATATGGTCATACTGATCTGTTCTGTATTTATTTATGCCTACTATATTCTGTTGTGCTGAAGCAAAGCAAGAATTTCATTGTCCTATCTGGGACATATGACAATAAACTCTCTTGAATCTTGAATCTACCCAATCTATTCCTCTCATAATTTTATATACCGCCATTAAATCACTCCTTTTCCTCCTGGCTTCAAACATAGAAACATAGAAACATAGAAATTAGGTGCAGGAGTAGGCCATTTGGCCCTTCGAGCCTGCACCGCCATTCAATATGATCATGGCTGATCATCCAACTCAGTATCCCGTACCTGCCTTCTCTCCATACCCCCTGATCCCCTTAGCCACAAGGGCCACATCTAACTCCCTCTTAAATATAGCCAATGAACTGGCCTCAACTACCCTCTGTGGCAGAGAGTTCCAGAGATTCACCACTCTCTGTGTGAAAAAAAGTTCTTCTCATCTCGGTTTTAAAGGATTTCCCCTTTATCCTTAAACTGTGACCCCTTGTCCTGGACTTCCCTAACATCGGGAACAATCTTCCTGCATCTAGCCTGTCCAACCCCTTAAGAATTTTGTAAGTTTCTATAAGATCCCCTCTCAATCTTCTAAATTTTAGAGAGTATAAACCAAGTCTATCCAGTCTTTCTTCATAAGACAGTCCTGACATCCCAGGAATCAGTCTGGTGAACCGTCTCTGCACTCCCTCTATGGCAATAATGTCCTTCCTCAGATTTGGAGGCCAAAACTGTACGCAATACTCCAGGTGTGGTCTCACCAAGACCCTGTACAACTGCAGTAGAACCTCTCTGCTCCTATACTCAAATCCTTTTGCAATGAAAGCTAACATACCATTCGCTTTCTTTACTGCCTGCTGCACCTGCATGCCTACCTTCAATGACTGGTGTACCATGACACCCAGGTCTCGCTGCATCTCCCCCTTTCCCAATCGGCCACCATTTAGATAATAGTCTGCTTTTCCTGTTTTTGCCACCAAAATGGATAACCTCACATTTATCCACATTATACTGCATCTGCCAAACATTTGCCCACTCACCCAGCCTATCCAAGTCACCCTGCAGTCTCCTAGCATCCTCCTCACAGCTAACACTGCCCCCCAGCTTAGTGTCATCAGCAAACTTGGAGATATTGCCTTCAATTCCCTCATCCAGATCATTAATATATATTGTAAATAGCTGGGGTCCCAGTACTGAGCCTTGGGGTACCCCACTAGTCACTGCCTGCCATTGTGAAAAGGACCCGTTTACTCCTACTCTTTGCTTCCTGTTTGCCAGCCAGTTCTCTATCCACATCAATACTGAACCCCCAATGCCTTGTGCTTTAAGTTTGTATACTAATCTCTTATGTGGGACCTTGTCGAAAGCCTTCTGGAAGTCCAGATACACCACATCCACTGGTTCTCCCCTATCCACGCTACTAGTTACATCCTCGAAAAATTCTATAAGATTCGTCAGACATGATTTACCTTTCGTAAATCCATGCTGACTTTGTCCAATGATTTCACCACTTTCCAAATGTGCTGCTATCCCATCTTTAATAACTGACTCTAGCAGTTCCCCCACTACCGATGTTAGACTAACTGGTCTGTAATTCCCCATTTTCTCTCTCCCTCCCATCTTAAAAAGTGGGGTTACGTTTGCTACCCGCCAATCTGCAGGAACTACTCCAGAATCTAAAGAGTTTTGAAAGATTAATACTAATGCATCCACTATTTCTGGAGCTACTTCCTTAAATACTCTGGGATGCAGCCTATCTGGCCCTGGGGATTTATCGGCCTTTAATCCATTCAATTTACCCAACACCACTTCCCGGCTAACTTGGATTTCACTCAATTCCTCCAACTCCTTTGACCCGCGGTCCCCTGCTATTTCCGGCAAATTATTTATGTCTTCCTTAGTGAAGACGGAACCAAAGTAGTTATTCAATTGGTCCGCCATATCCTTGTTCCCCATGATCAACTCACCTGTTTCTGACTGCAAGGGACCTACATTTGTTTTAACTAATCTCTTTCTTTTCACATATCTATAAAAACTTTTGCAGTCAGTTTTTATGTTCCCTGCCAGTTTTCTTTCATAATCTATTTTTCCTTTCCTAATTAAGCCCTTTGTCCTCCTCTGCTGGTCTTTGAATTTCTCCCAGTCCTCTGGTATGCTGCTTTTTCTGGCTAATTTGTACGCATCATCCTTTGCTTTGATACTATCCCTGATTTCCCTTGTTATCCATGGATGTACTACCTTCCCTGATTTATTCTTTTGCCAAACTGGGATGAACAATTTTTGTAGTTCATCCATGCAGTCTTTAAATGTTTTCCATTGCATATCCACCGTCAACCCTTTTAGAATTAATTGCCAGTCAATCTTGGCCAATTCACGTCTCATACCCTCAAAGTTACCTTTCTTTAAGTTCAGAACCATTGTTTCTGAATTAACAATGTCACTCTCCATCCTAATGAAGAACTCAACTATATTATGGTCACTCTTGCCCAAGGGGGCACGTACAACAAGATTGCTAACTAACCCTTCCTCATTACTCAATACCCAGTCTAAAATAGCCTGCTCTCTCGTTGGTTCCTCTACATGTTGATTTAGATAACTATCCCGCATACATTCCAAGAAATCCTCTTCCTCAGCACCCCTGCCAAATTGATTCACCCAATCTATATGTAGATTGAAGTCACCCATTATAACCATTTTGCCTTTGTCGCACGCATTTCTAATTTCCTGTTTGATACCATCTCCAACTTCACTACTACTGTTAGGTGGCCTGTACACAACACCCACCAGCGTTTTCTGCCCCTTAGTGTTTTGCAGCTCTACCCATACCGATTCTACATCCTCCAAACTAATGTCCTTCCTTTCCATTGCATTAATCCCCTCTCTAATCAGTAACGCTACCCCACCTCCTTTTCCTTTCTGTCTATCCCTCCTGAATATTGAATATCCCTGGATGTTCAGCTCCCAGCCTTGGTCACCCTGGAGTCATGTCTCCGTGATCCCAACTATATCATAGTCATTAATAGCTATCTGCACATTCAACTCATCCACCTTATTACGAATGCTCCTTGCATTGAGACACAAAGCCTTCAGGCTTGTTTTTACAACACTCTTACCCCTTATACAATTATGTTGAAAAGTGGCCCTTTTTGATTTTTGCCCTGGTTTTGTCTGCCTGCCACTTTTACTTTTCACCTTGCTACCTATTTCTTCTACCCTCATTTTACACCCTTCGGTCTCTACGCTCACACATTTAAGAAACCCTTTCCCTTTAACTCCATCCTCCACTGTCCCATTCAACACCCCACCCCCCTTATTCCGTTTAAAGCCACCCGTGTAGCAGTGGCAAACCTGCCTGCCAGAATGCTGGTCCCACACCTGTTAAGATGCAATCCGTCCCTTTTGTACAGTTCCCCCTTACCCCAAAACAGATCCCAGTGATCTAAGAATCTAAATCCCTGCCCCGTGTACCAGTTCCTCAGCCACACGTTCAGGTCCCGTATCTCCCTGTTCCTGCTCTCGCCAGCACGGGGAACTGGAAGCAAACCGGAGATAACAACCCTGGAGGTCCTGCTTTTCAACATTTTTCCGAGCTCTCTAAAGTCACGCTGCAGAATATTCATCCCCTTCTTTCCGACATCGTTTGTGCCGACATGCACTACCACTTCCGGATGTTCACCTTCGCCCTTGAGGATTTTCTGCACTCTGTCCGTGACATCCTGGATCCTGGCACCGGGAAGGCAGCACACCATCTATTCAAGGAATAGAGTCCTGACCTGTTCAACCTCTCCCTGAAGCTCAGGCCCTCGATTCCTGGCAACATCCTCATCAATGTTCACTGCACCCTTTCCAGCTTAATAACATCTTTCCTATAACAAGGTGCCCAAAACTGAACACAATACTTGAGATATGGTCTCACCACGTCTTATATAACTGCAACATGATCTCCCCATCATCTATATTCAACACTCAGACATGACCAATCTATCTACTTGTGACACAACTTTCACAGAACTTATGTACCTGCACTCTGAGATCCCTCTGGTCGACAACACTCCCCAGAGCCCTACTATTCACTTGTTGTCTTGGTGATCCATGTTACATTTCCCAAAACACAACACCTAACATTTCTCTGTATTAAATTCCATCAACCATTCCTCAGCCCACCTGCCCAACTGATCAAGATCCTGCTGCAATTTTTGACAATCATCTTCGCTATCTACAATACAACCCACTTTAATTTCATCTGCAAAGTTGCTAATCATGCCTTGTATGTTCTCATCCAAATCATTGCTATAGATGACAAACAGCAATGGGCCCAACACCGAACCCTGAGGCACACCACTAGTCACAGGCCTCCAGTCCGAAAAGCAACCTTCCACCATCACCTTTGCTTCTTTCCATGAAGCCAACTTTTTTTTAATCAATTCTGCTATCTCTCCTTTGATCCCATGTGTTCTTTTCTTCAAGGGCAGCCTACCATGTGACCTCCCATGTACAAAACCATGCTGACTATCCCTAATCAGCCCATGTCCATCCAAATGCTTGTATATCTCAACCCTCAGAATACTTTCTAGTAACTTTCTGACCACGAATGTTGGGCTCACTGGCCTGCAGTTCCCTGGCTTTTCCCTGCACCCTTTCTTGAATAAAGGCACAACATTTTCCACCCTCCAGTGTTCTGGAATATTACCAATATTTAATGACGACTCATAAACCTCAACCACGGCACCTACAATTTCATCTCTAGCCTTCACTGCGTCCTTGGATATATCTGATATATATTTTTATTTCTGAATAAACTACTTGAATGAAACAAAGAAGTAAATTCTGGTTCAGCACAGTTGTTATAAAATAGGGTCAATATTCTTCCAACTAATCCCATTATAAGTTTTATATTCTTGCATGTGATTTTATTTCACTTGCAGGACTTTGGGTTATTACAAGCATCATCTGAATACAGTATAAATATTAATAATGTATCATTATGATACAGAAGGGAGCCATATACACAGCTCATTGTGTCCTTGCCAGCTGATCAGGGGCACTGTACCCTTGTTCCATCTGAGGGGAAGCAAAACTGTGGGACATAGAGGAGATGCTGGTGAGGGCTTCACAACAGCAGGGGGTAACCACGTTTACTGATGAAAGAGGACATCTTGGATATCCCATGGTGGAATGCCTCATCTTGGGATCAGATGTGGCAGAGATAGAGAGAGCGAGAGTAGATGATGGCTTCCTTGCAAGAGAGAGTGGCTGGAGGTGTCGACAAGATTTTCCTGGCAATAGGCAGTGTGGAATGCTTCCAGAATTGCTTTTCCCCACACTGTTTTTCGCTCAAGATTCCAGTATTCTTGGCTCCATGTTATTGTGCTGCTGTGTCGTCCTCGTTGGCGTGTAAAAATATTATTGCAATGAATGAGCCTTATTTATTTTGAGCATGATCAATATGATTGAAGCAATTCGGGTTTCCTTAAGCCTGTGTTCTATAAAGAACTATGTTCAAATAATTGTACAACGACAAAATTCTGATTTAATTGCGATGTGCAGAAAGTTATCAATTGGAAGATTTTACATGCAGCTGTTACAACTTACAGGCTGCATAAATAATGCTTATTCAGAACATGGAATTGGGGTTGGCTATTTGAATCAGATATATCCTTCACTCTACTGTAACTACTTTGTAGCATTCTCTGCAAAGTTTTACACATTGCAAGTCATTGCATTATCCTTTTTGTTTTAAAGTGTTAGATTTTCAGTAACGTCCAGACTTAAGAACCGCTTGTCCCCCACTGCTATCACCCTTCTGAACTAAACACCTTTTTCACATCCCCTTTCCAGTCACTGCCACATAATATCAGCTCTACTTCACCCTGCGGCTGGAAACCTTCCTATCGATAATTTGGAACAGTTCAATGTAGCTGAGCACCAGTGACTCTCTCTCATGAGCATGTCGGATTGTTTTGGGTCAGAAGATGATCAAACAAACAACAATATTTAATTTGCATTCTTTTTATTAGAGGGAATAATACTTTCTTATTAATATATTTTAATGTGCAGCATCCGATGCAGGTGATTGAAGTAAAGAATCATGGCAAATTTTAGCTTGTTATTTAAAATTTAAAAATATGTTAAATTAACATCTTGGAAGCAATTCCCTTTCGCAAAAGACAGGGTTTTTCACATTTAAATCCATCCGTCATTTGTGCAAACTAGGTACCTCCATAGTGTAACCAATACCTAGACTCCTCGAGCACAGTAAAAGAGGCAGTCATGTTTCTGCTTAATGAACTGGATGTGTGAAATCCTTACCTATCTGATGCTGTTAGTGTTATTCATCCCATTAACCTCAGTACTTTGTACTATAATGAGTTGCAAGGGATAACCACCCAAGAACTAAGTCAATTAAAATAGGACAACAAAGAATTAACAAAAAATATTAACATGCTTGGCTGTACAGTTATGAAATGGTATTTTAATTTGTAGAATCTTGGCACCAATATGCCAGTGTAGTTTTCTTGCTGAGAGCACAAACGCATGTGTACAATGTATAAAGTGAACTTGGGATTTTCCACTTCTGAGGAAAGTGACTTTGCTGGAATTTGCTATGTGTTGGCAGCATCCTCCTGTCTTTTGTAAGCAGACATCCTTAATATGAGAATTATGAGAAGCTCCATAGATGCTGCTGCACCCGCTGAGTTTCTCCAGCAATTTTGTGTACCTTCGATCTTCCAGCATCTGCAGTTCCCTCTTGAACATTCTTAATATGAGTTTGAGTTGAAGGTTTTGATGTAGTGTTACAAGAGGAATTAAATTATGATCTGAACTGAAGGTAATTACTCGCCATGATCTCATAAATACATGGTGTAGCTGAGCTGATCGTAGTTGCTTCTGAAACATGAAGTGTTCTTTCAAAGTTGCTATTGCTTTACATTGCTATTACATTTTTCCTGCGCTCGGCAATGTTTGTCCTTGGATCTTTGCTTGTTAACTTGATGCTTCCTCACAGCTATACTATTTCCTGCCTTGTTTGGTTGTCAAATAAATGATTTGTCATTCGCTGAAACTCATATTTTGCCATCAGTTCGACTGCATCTTGCGTTTTAGCTGCATGAATCAAAGCACTTGCGTATCAATCCTCATTTGCTTTGGTTATGGAAAGGAAAGTAGAAAGAAAGGCATATTAAAACAAAAGTGCCATTGAACAATGCTCACTTCGTCTTCTTCTTCTTCTTCTTCTTCTTCTTCTTCTTCTTGTTGCGTATGGCGTGCACAGCCTAAAGTTGTTCGACAACTTGTTCTATTTGATCTTATTTGATTGTGCACCCTGAGTTGATTGCATTTGTCGAAACAGGGCGGACCACGTGAAGGTTGCAATCTCCCACCCCCGAACAATGCTTTCTAACACCTTGAATTCCTAAATTCTTCCCTGTTATGCTATTAAGGTATTACATTCACGGTGAAAATACTATTATTCATGGGAGGAAATGGAAATCCAGTTTCTACACATAAAATACTAACTAATCTGTTTTGGTAGTATTAACAGAAGAATTACACTGAAGATAGACACAAAATGTTTCATTGCCAGGATTCTGGAGAATATTAATTGACCTTATTCAAAGAGTGGTTGAGATGGAATATAGTAAACAGACAATTCCCCAACCTTCTAGCTTGTACAAAGTTTCAAAGGATAATGAAAATCATAATTATTTTAAAGTTTTCAGTCTCAAGATTCCTTCATGTTTCTTACTTCAGTGTTTAATTACTGCCTCTTACTTTTGCCTTTGCGTCAGTGACTGTTTCCCCATGATGAATTCTTGCATATCAAAAATGCATGGATTCAGAGCTTGCACTACTCTTGTGTGATGTGTCCTTTACCATCTTTCCTTGCATTCCAAATCAGGATGCAACACATCCCCCTCCCCAGTGGTCTGATTGTCCACCTCCCCGAGGCGTTTGTATTGCCCCCCCACCTGGCTGTTCCTCCCCACGTCCCCCGCCCCTGAGCAGTGTTTCTCCCCAACCAACCCCTGACATAGTTTTGTGTCATTTTCTTCCTATTTGCAATGTTTTTTGTTCCTTCTCAGGAAGCTGGTGTGCCTGTCATTTATTGCCAGTCTAACTGAATGAATTGCTTTGGAGAGCAGTTCATGTTAGTGTGACCGTCCCTGCCTGGATGAGGAGGGCAGGTTTTCATCCCTTGTAGATGTTACTGACCTATTTGGGTTGTGGCAACAAACAGCTTCAAGCTGACTGATTTAAAATTGTGAATCATTGTTCAAATCACCTTGTGTCTGCATTTTGACATTCAAGAGAAAATAAGACCAGCTTTTAACCATTTAGAACTGCCCTGGTGCTACAAATGAAAATAATCAGCTCCAATGGGGTGCCTGAAAAATAATATTACCAAAAATATTTTGATGAATGTGGCATATGTTTGATATCTCTCCCTGGCTTCATGTGACCACTGCCATTTTGATAAATTATTTTTACTAATTTGTATTAATTTTTCCTGTATTTGTAAGAGGAAACAACATGAGACAACTCTGATTATCTGTTCGCCAATTAGCCTTTCCAGTGACTGGATAGCACACTACAATAATGCTTTTCACTGTACCTTGATGCACGTGACAATAAACTAAACATTACTCAAATATTTTATTGACAGATGGACTAAATTGTTAAAACAGTGAGACGTGCAACAACTTTCCTTTACCCTATCGAAATCCCAAGTGTTCCCATTTTTTGCTTCTAATATCACTGGCTTGCTGTGAGATATGCCACTAGCAGCCACAAAGGTCTGGGTGGAGTTCCTACAGAATAGCTGGGGAAACTAAAACAGAATGAATTGGAAAGCCTGTCAACAGCAGTAACACTGAATGAGTCGGGACATGATACTGTAGGCGATTCAGTGACTACACAATAAATTTTAGTGAACTTTAGTGCCAATGTACCGGCTGAAAATTCATTCACTCTCTTTTCTACTATCTACACCTATCACATGGCCACAGCACTGTCTGATTATGTGCTGCAGCCTTGCATGTTTGTAGTTCAATCAAATATTTTCTGAAAACTGACAAATTGATCAGTTTGAGCTTTTCATGTAGGTTTGTTGGTTAATTGGGGGCTGCAGTTTAGTTTAGTTTGGTTTTGATTTTCAACGCGGAAACAGGCTCTTTGGCCTATCGAGCCCGTGCCAACCAGCGATCCCCACACATTAACATTATCCTGCACATCAGAGACAATTTAATGGGAGAAAACCAAAGATCTCGGAGAAAACCCATGCAGGTTATGGGAACGTACAAACTCCGTACAGATAAACACCCATAGTCAGGATCGAACTTGGGTCTCTGTAAGGCAGCAACTCTACCACTGCGCCACTGTGCCCGGAGTGTGCGGGAAGCCAGGGCTAAAATGTGAAAACATAGAACTGGTGGCAACGGTTGCTTGATTGTCTGCATTGACTCACTGAAAGAGCCTGTTTCCATGCTGTATCACAGCACATACATAATTTGCAGGTTTCTGTGCAATTTTATAACGCTGCATTGTAGTTGCGGGGACTTACCATCACACCTGGAGGGGAGCTTCGACCGCCGGCCCTGCAGTCTGCGGTGCTTCTGGCTGCGGGAACTTTAAATCTTCGACCGCCGGCCTGCGGCCTGCACCATCTTGAAGCCGCGGTCTCTGGTGGGGCAGAGGCAACTCTGGACTTACCTCGTCTGAACATCTGGATACCTGCAGCGGCGACTGCGGAGGGTGGAGGTCCCGACCACGGGGGAAAATGGAGGAGGACTGGCCAAATGTTGTGCCTTCCACCACGGTGATGAATGCTGTGGTGGATGTTTGTGTTAAATTTTTATTGTGTATTATGTGTTCTTTATCATTGTATCGCTGCTGACAAATTCATTTCACTTGCACTTTATGTGCAATGTGACGAATAAAACCGTATTGTATTGTAGTTGTTTTGTTCCATGTTGCTGGGATATTTCAGGCAGGTGTCGGAATAATTTACAAGAGAGGCGAGTGACGGTTAACTTTTTCTTTATTTGCAATAATTTGTCAGACCAGGAGGACAATCAAGAAAGAGACTCCCCAAATTCAAAGCATGCAGCATTTTTATGTCATTTTTGATGTGACACCAGACACACACACTCGATTACAAGGTTAATGATTGTGATCCAATATTCTGTCATTTTCCCCTCAAAAAGAAGTCATGCAGGTGTTCAAGTTGTTGACAATGGGCATGACTTGAACCATACATGTTTAGCATTGCACTGAAGAGCAACTTCGCTGGAGTAAAGTTCGATTCCCACAGAATGAAGCGCTGCCCTTGTTTAAAACAAAATGGAAGACAGCTCAGTTCTTCCCACAATTCCCACACAGGTTTTCTTTGGTCTTTGGTCTTAGACTGTCTTATGAAGAAAGACTGGATAGACTTGGTTTATACTCTCTAGTATTTAGGTGATTGAGAGGGGATCTTATAGAAACTTACAAAATTCTTAAGGGGTTGGACAGGCTAGATGCAGGAAGATTGTTCCCGATGTTAGGGAAGTCCAGGACAAGGGGTCACAGCTTAAGGATAAGGGGGAAATCCTTTAAAACCGAGATGAGAAGAACTTTTTTCACACAGAGAGTGGTGAATCTCTGGAACTGTCTGCCACAGAGGGTAGTTGAGGCCAGTTCATTGGCTATATTTAAGAGGGAGTTAGATGTGGCCCTTGTGGCTATGGGGATCAGGGGGTATGGAGAGAAGGCAGGTACGGGATACTGAGTTGGATGATCAGCCATGATCATATTGAAGGGGGGTGCAGGCTCGAAGGGCCGAATGGCCTACTCCTGCACCTAATTTCTATGTTTCTATGTTTCTATGTTAGTCTACACAGTGACCTTGGAGAAATTAAATTCTATAAAAAGCAGCAGGTGACGATACATGTACTAAAATATTGTTCAAAGAATTCTTGGGTCTTGGTGTATGTAATATGGCCATCGGAACTAGATATTTGCAATGTAGAAGTGTTGTGACAGTGGTCACATTTTGTTTCTTTAATGTACACTGTTGGATGCATTGTCCCACTTAGTCTAGTATGAGATAAAAATGGAATATGTTTAAAATACTCAGTAAACATGCATGGAATGAGAAACAGAGTTAGCATTTCTGGATGGTCACCCTTTATCAGAACTTATGACCAGATACATTACCTCTGTTTCTCTTTCCATGGATGCTGCTTGATCTACTGATTGTTTCCGAAATTTTCTGTTTTAATTTCTGCTGACCACTTTGTATTTTGCAGTAATCTATAATAGATGAAATTAACATATACATTTGCTTTGAGATTGTGGGACATGATTTATGATTGACGATATAAATATAAAACGATGCTTCCGGCTAAATAGAACCATCAGGGAGGAAATAAATTGTGAGTGCTGCTATTTTGGTTGCTGAGGAAAGCAACAGCATACAGAAGACCATTATATATAGACGTGTGAAAATTTGAAAATTATATGTAAGTGAGCTATTTATTTTTTATTTATTTTTCAATTGTGTTAACAAGACAAGATTATTTATCTTTTATTCCTTGAGAAAGTTTACCATTCCATAGCAACTGCTATAAAGTTGCATTGGTGGCATGTGCATACATTTAAAAAACATGAAAATAATATTTTGATTGAAAATATAGTTGTATATTTGGTCTTGTGATATTTACAGCTATTTTTTAAAGGTAGTTTCTTTACATAACTGAGGATAATGTTTCATGGATTTCACCTTGCCTAACCTCAATTTTCCGAAGGCCTTTGACAAGGTGCCGCACATGAGGCTGTGAAAGAAGAAAAAAGCCCACGGTATCAGAGGGAGGATACTAGCATGGATAGCAGGTTGGCTGAATGGCAGAAGGCAAAGAGTGGCAATAAAGGGGGCTTAGTCTGGTTGGATGCCAGTGACTAGAGGTGTTCCACAAGGATCGGTGCTGGGCTGCTACTCTTCACGATGTTTATCAATGATTTAAATGACATTTTTGAGGCAATGATTGACGGGTTCTTGATTAGTAAGGATGTCAGGGGTTATGGGGAGAAGGCAGGAGAATGGAGTTGGGATGGATCAGCCATGATTGAATGGCGGAGTAGACTTGGACCAAATGGCCAAATTCTGCTCATTTCACTGATGAACATGGACAAAAATGTAATGGGAATCAGGATTTAAAGCTAAAATGTTTTAAAATTTGCAAAAAGTGCTCAGATCAGTTTACCATTCTCAACTGGCAGGTCTCATGTGTAGATCTTTTATGTTCTCTTCGAAGTGCAAATGTCTCCCAAAGTTCCTTTTGGCATCAGGTTCACTTGAGGAAAGCAATGGTCAGGAGTGAATACATTTTAGTCCCCCAAGCTCAGGTTAGGTTTGGTTTGGCTGTGGTTAAGTTGGGTTCTGGATTGGTTTAGTTTTATACCCAAATGGATAGTCATTCAATGGTCTAAATGGTGTCCACATAGAATTTCTCAAGTAAGTGCTTCACAGTATAAAGCAATGACTGTCAAATTAACCTTAAATGCAGACCTGGTCTGCTTGTACAAAGATGTATTTGGAAATTTGCATCATTATGGAGCCTCTAAAAAATCCCAATGCTCCTGAAATGAGTGCAAATAGAAAATGTATTTGCACTGAGACAGAGAAGATTGCATTAGGACATGTAGCCCAAGGCTTGGATAATGAGAGAAGTTTTAAGGAGTCTTTAAGGGGATGGGAGAGGTGAAAGAGTGGCAAGGTTGAGGTAATAAATTCAAAGGTTTGGTGCCATGGCTGATAAAGAACAATTACCAATGATGGGCAAAGGATGTTGGAAATTGGTAAATCTAATTGGAGCAATGTAATGTTGTCAAAGGGTTACCAACCAAATGATTATTGCTGCACAAAATTTACTTCAAAATATAACTATTCGGGGAATAATCAAGATGTTTTTCTGAGAGGAGAAGGTGCAATTTAAATGTATTTTTTATTATCCTTTTTTGTATTATTCCAGCAGAGTTCCTGCACATATTTATAACTTAGCCTAAAGTAATTAGCGGTAGACAAAAGTACTGGCGAAACTCAGCGCGTGCGGCAGCATCTATGGAGCGAAGGAAATAGGCAACGCTTCGGGCCGAAACCCTTATTCAGATTGGATATAAAACTAAACCTATCCAGAACCCAACTTAACCACAGCCAAACCACACCTAACCTGAGCTCGGGGAACTAAAATTTATACACTAAGATAATTATACACTAAAATAATTAACTATCTCTTCCGTGCATTGTTTTTAATGAGTTTAAGCAGTGATGCTCAACATTAGATGAAGATATCACTGTAATTGAGGTTAAAGTTATTAGCATTCATAAGTTCATTAAAATTCATTATAGTGACTGGCAGTCTTTAAGAAAATGAAAGGAAACAAAGGATCATATCAGACACTGAAACAAGCAGTGAAAATGTGTTTTATCGTAACATTTTTACTTAATGGATTATATTAATTGGTGAATAAACTGTTATGTTGTAAGTACAGGGTTAGGGAGATGGATAAAAGGCATACTGAGAATAAACCACTGAAAGAAATCCCACAAGATTACTCCTACACTACACAGTTAGTTCTCATAGCACGGTTAGGTGAAGATTCTCAATTCCTACCAGTGATCCCAATCAAAGGATGTGACGCAAAGCATGAGCAGGAACAAATATTGCATTGTCTTTTCTTTCATCTTATGAAATTATGAAAAATAATTATCTTTTAAAAAGTCTTACCAGTGAAATTCTACATTTGTAAATCGAAACCTTGCAGCAATAGTCAGACTAGGTCACCAGCCACATCTATCCTCACCAAAGGTAGACAAAAGTGCTGGAGAAACTCAACGGGTGCCGCAGCATCTATGGAGCGAAGGAAATAGGCAACGTTCTAGGTCAAAACCCTTCTTCAATCTATCCTCACCAAGGTCAGACACGAGAGCATAGCTTTAAGGTGAGGGGGCAAAGTTTCAAGATGTGCTGGATAGGTTTTTTTATAGAGTGGTGAGTCTTTGAAACATTGTGTTTCAGTGGTGGTGAAAGCAGATATGATAGTGGCATTTCAGAGGCTTTTAGATAGGTGGATATGTAGGAATTGGAGGGATATGGATCATGTTTGGATTGAACATTGGGTGCGAAGGGCCTGTTTATATGCTGCATGGTTCTATGTTTACATGAAATCAGCTAACAATCTCTTTGTAGATGATACTGTCTCTGAAGAGCGATCCATGGATTATCTAAGTGGTTTGTCTCAGATTAACTCAGTTAATGATTATCACCCATTGGTATGCTACTGACATTAGTTTAGTCGGTGGTTTGAATGTTGCACATCGCAGGATAGAATCATTGTGAAGAATGCAGTGGATGAATGCTTTAAGTCAGCATTTTTCCAAAAGGATTTAAAATTTTACTCTCTGTTATTGACTGAAAATTTCTGTTATTCAATAATAGAATTCTAAAATTCATCCCTTGAGCATTGATTATTTTCAAAATGGTCTGTTTCACTTGGATCACGATATTAATCAATCTGTGCAACACTACCTCATATCTTCATCTTTTATTACACCACTATGCAACTAGTTTTTAAAGAAGTATTGTGTCACTTCTGATCCTGACCAAAAGACAATATTTTGCAGATATCCAAATGGATGGTCATTTATCAACTAAAGACTATTCTGCAATTTAATTAATATCTTCATGCATTTTACCATAGGCTCTGCAATAATTTATCAACTGCAAATTTTGAAATGAATGTTTCTCTCTGGAGTCCAAATGACGTTTGTGAATGGTGCACAGCTGATCCTTGTGGACAACCATTTGGTAACTCAGCAATTCTCCTTTTTAGCGATGCAAAGAACTGCAGATGCTAGAATTTAAAATACTAAGTGTTGGAGTAATTTAAGCACTCTGTTTCATCCGTGATAGTGAGAGCATCAGAGATAGTAGTTTTAGTGAGGTAGCCACACTCAAGGTCCAAGCTGCAGGTAGTTAGGTTATCACCATCAAAGGTAAAGTGAGTACGCAGACAGTGCAGAGTTCCTTTCTGGCTATTCCCCTCCATAACAGATGTATTTCTGTGAAACTGTTGGATAACGACATGGAAAAAGGGATGAGGTCCTGCAGAGTGAAGATAGGAGGTTGAAAATAGGTTCAAAAGCAGGATTCCAAGGGTGGTAATCTCTGAATAACTCCTAGCGTCACATGTGAGCAAGGGCAGAAATAGAATGTGCACATTCTCTCAGCACATAATGTGTGGCTGAGGAGCTAGTTTAATTTAGTTTGGTTTAGAGATACAGCGTGGAAACGGGCCCTTTGGCCCACCAAGTCCGCATTAACACTATCTACACAATTGGGATAATTTACATTTATGCCAAGCCGATTAACCTACAAACCTGTATGTCTTTGGAGTGTGAAAGGAAACCGAAGATCTCGAGAAAACCTAGTGGTCACAGGGAGAATGTAAAACTCCGTACAGACAGCATCCCTAGTCGGGATCAAACCCAAGTCTCCTGCCGTTAGGCAGTAACTCTACCGCAACGCCACCGTGCGGTTTGTAGGATTGAGCTCTTGGATCATCAGTATCTCTTTTGGGCAGAGGTGACCTTTAGAAGTGGGATGGGTTGCACTTGAACTGGAGGGGACCAATATGGTGGGAGAGAGATTTGCTATTGCAACTTGGGAGGTTTAAACTAGAATAGTATGCAATAGTTCTATTTTGGTCCCACTGTTGTTAATTGAGCATCATTTATATTTACCATCTCATTAACACTTGAAATGTCATGAAAACACTCCCACTTGAAATTACTGGGTATAAAATTGTGCATCAGCTTTGGATTGCATCCCCATCTCAAAAACAGCAAATGTGTGACATTCAGCAGAGAGTTTTTCAAGAGAAAACTGGAAGATTATGTCGGAGAAAGGGGAAGGGAAAAATATCTTGAAAAACTGAGATTGGGTGGAAGGATTGAGAAGAGGCGTGTGGAGTTTAAGCCTCACTGCTGCATAGTTGGGCTGAGAGGCCCTTTTTATTCATTCAATGGATGGGGCCTTGCAGACTGAGCTATAATTTAGTTGTCAATTTCTAATTGACTTTGAGCAGGTGGTTTGTCAGCACTTTCCGTGAACTGGTGCAGTCATTGAGGTGTGTGTGTACCTACAATGTTGTTCAAGCGGGAGATGGAAGATCTTGACCCAGTGAAGGTGAAGGAATGGTGATATATTTCCAGGTCACATGGGTGACTTGGAAAATGACTTATAGTTGCCATCATGTATGCTGTACATTTCTGTGGTAAAATAGATAACATGCTGTTTTTATTTCTCAGGTGAAGCTAAAAGGAACAGTAATGTTTCAAACTTTGATTTTAACTGAACACCTGCCCAAACCTGCAACTCTTGATTTGCAAAGTTGTTATTTGTGTGCAATTTACATTGTTTGAAAAGTTTACTAACTCCCACCAGTACATTTGTTACTGAAGCTTAATCCACTACAACTCCTTTTGTCAAATGAACTTGTGTTTTGAGTTTAAGTTTATTCTTGTCATGTATATCGAGGTATCGTGAAAAGCTTTGTTTTGTATGCTATCCAATCAGATCAGATATACTATACATAAATACAATCGTCAAATTCATGTATAATAGACAGAGCAAGGGAAAGACACAGTGCAAAATAGTTCTCAGCAGTGTGGCACATCTGTTCCATGAATGAAGTCCAATGTCCACAATGGCATAGAGGTGAATTGGACAGTACCCTAGCTAATGGAAAAACCGTTCTGAAGCTTGATAACAGAGACAAAAAAGTTCCCAAGTCTTCTGGTGTGCGTTTTTAAGCTTCTGCACATTCTGCCAAATGGGAGCAGGGAGAAACAGGAATGACTGGGGTGAGACAAGTCTTTGATTATTTTGGCTGCATTATGGAGGCAGCATAAAGTGTAGATGAGTCAATGGCGATGTAGCTGTGTGATGCACTGAGCTACATCGCCAACTCTGCAATGCCACAGAATCGTGAGTATCTAGAGAGTACTAGACCAACTGCAGACCCGTTGGGTCTGTTCCCCCAACGTGCAGTTGTGGGGGGCGAGGCGGCATGCAGCGTCACACGCACTAACTATCCTCCCCCCGCACACATGCTAATTACCCCCCTTGATATTATATTAATATTATTAATTTGCTCCTTTTACCCCATAAACACCCTATCTACTGACACATAGCCCCCAACTTGCAGTCACGTCTAGAGAGGCGGGGTGGGGGTAGAGAATGAGGGCAGAGAGAGAAGGGGCAGAGGCAGAGAGAGAGACAGAGACACAGAGAGAGGGGAGAGAGAGAGAGAGAGAGACGGGGAAAGTGAGAGAGAGGCAGAGAAAGACAGGGAGAGGGAGAGGGAGGGAAAGAGAGCGAGAGACAGAGAGAGAGGGAGGGAGAGAGAGAGGGGGAGAGAGGGGTGCTGAGAGGGGGTGAGGGGAGTGGGGAGCAGGAAGGGGGGAATCAATGAAATTTGTCAATATATGTGTGATGTTTATATGAGAAAGTACACATCACCATAGAGAATTGCATTTTAACTTCACTTATAATTTGATCTGCTAGTAAGTGCACAATTTGGTACATTTCACACTTTAGGTCTGCGATGACCAGGGGAAGTCAAATTGTGCTTAGGTTGCAGAAATGGTAAGGTGACCTGCCCTGTAAAGCAATAACAATTGCCTTGGAAACACTTCTGGGGATGGAGGGTATGAAATGAGCTGAGAGATCACCTTTTGGAATTCCTGGTCAGGTATGATTAATAACATGCATTCTTCTATTATCTGCTTGTGTAACTGACAACGTAGCAATTGTTTTGCTTGTGATAACGAAGGATCGATGCTAAATATAATGTTCAAATAGGATTTCTGTGGTATTGTCACCGTGACCTACTGTAACCCCAGCAGATGATTGACTAAAACCAAGTGGAAGTGTTACAATTAATTGGGTAAGGTAGTTAAGTTAAGTGCCTGTCCCACTTTCACGACCTAATTCACGACCTCTGCCGAGTTTTCCCTTGACTCATACTCGCAGCATGGTCGTCACGAAGTCATAGGTCGGTCGTGATGCTAGTCGTAGGTACTCGTGGCATCAAGTAGGTCGGGGCGTTTTTCTAGCCTGATGAAAAATGTCCACGAGTAAAAAAGGTCGTGAATTAGGTCGTGAAAGTGGGACAGGCCCTTTAGGGGCCAGTGTCTTGAACCGTTGATCAAATGAAATAAATCCTACCAAGGCTGGTGGGGAGTTTAAATAGAAATAATTAAATAAATCTGGAATCTTGAAAACAAAAGCTGCACTTCATTTCATAGTTATATTTCTGATTGGATTGCTGAAATAAAAGCCATTCAGTTCCCCAGTGTTATTCGGGAAGGAAATCTGTCATCCTTAACCTATCTGGCCAATTTGTGATTCCAGACACACACATAGTTGAAATAATTGCCTGCAATTGGGGCAATTAGAGATGGGTAATAATCGCCAGCAATTTCCATATCTGAAGCGAAAAGTTAGATGCTGTTCCTATTTATGGTTGGCCTCACTCTGACAATGGAGGAGGCACAGGGCAGAGAGGTTGGTATGGGAATGGGAGAGGGAGTTAAAGTTCAGCAAAACGATCACCTCATCTGCACTTGGTTTTGTCCTCACCCGGAACCGTGGATAAGATTGGAGGAGGTGCAAGTGAACCTCTCTCACCTAAAATGACTGTTTGGGTCCCAAGACAGAATCGAAGGACGAAGTATAGGTACCTGAGAAGGGGATGGTTTGGGCAGGAAGGGATGAGTGAACCAGGGAGTTGCGGAAGGAACACTCTGCAGAAGGCAGAAAGGGGTGGGGATGGGAAGATATGGCTAGTGGTGGGATCCTACTGGAGATGGTGAAAATGTCAGAGGATTAGATGCTGTATGTGATGGCTGCTCGGGTGCCAATAATGGACCATTGTGGGCTTCGCCTTTCCTTGACTATAATTGCTTTTTGCATATATCCTTTCATTTTCTTAAATGTTGTCAATATCTCTCTTTCCACTTTCCAGTGACTCTAAATCTGAAGAAGGGTCTCGACCCGAAATGTCACCTATTTTTTTTTCTTCTCCAGAAATGATGCTTGACAAGCTGAGTTACTCCAGCTTTTTGACTCTGTCTTTGGTTTAAACCAGCATCTGCAGTTGCTCCCTACTCAATATCCGAAGTGCTATTTCTCTGGAACTTCTGCTGATCCATCAGAGTGAACACTGTGGATCAGGAAATACTAGCAAATAGTCCAAAGGTTACATGAGGTTTTTATGTTTCTTGATGCAGTTTTGACAGGACACCATTATAACTTGCAGGAGAGTAATGGCAGCCCAGTGGTTACAATGGTTTCCGAAAGCTTTTTAAGAGTAGAAAATGCTGTTCTGGGGAGGTGAAGATTCACTTTGTGTGGTCGATATTTCTTCTGGCGGTTTATGGATCCCACTGTTTGAAATCCAGTTCCGTGAGCATGACATCATTAAAATATAATCAGACCAGCTGGACAATGGAGTGAGTGAGAGATGGGTGGGAGATGACCTGGGTCAAATGCTGGAATCAGAAAGAGATTCTCTACTACATGCTACCTACTACATACACGATTTCTGCACCTTGTATGTAGTAGGTAGTCACAAGGTATAGATTTACAACCACCTAATGCCAAGAATTTAATATTGAATAAGTAAAACATGGACCTCAGATAAACTTTAGAATATCTTTAGCAATGTGCAATCATGTTAATTCAAACAGTTGAATCTGGCCATTCAGTATTTTCTTTCATTTAGGTGTAAAATGGTGACCAATGCAGAGGGCACAACTACCAAACCTGGAGTCCTCTTTATAATGAGTTGTAGAGGGGATAAGGGGAAACAATAAAGGGAGTCTGCCAAATATTGTGTAATAGAAAGATTAGATGAATAGACAAATGTGGGGATGAAATTAAATTGGGAAAGCATAAAAGGGACATGAAAATATGCTGTCAGGTCAAGACAGAAAATGCAAAGAAGTACCCAGCGGATAAATCCTTCATGTCTATGGGAGCAGCATCACAAGTTTAAGACTGCCATTATTGCACTGCAGTATAACAATTCAAAAATTACAAACCAGGGGGAAAGAGAAGCTGGGATGGATGACTTTTCATCAGAACACAGTATCTTACGCATTTTCAATTTTATTTCAGCAACTGTTGCATTTTTACTCATTGTCAAGTTTTGAGCAGTGCACTCATTTTTGGAATCTATTCCAAGGGATAGCCTAAACTGTCATTTGGAAATGCACAGATTAATCGAGAACATCTAATGTGGATTTGTTAAAGGGTCATGAGTGACTAAATTGATTGGATCCTTTCTGAGATTTTAGTTTAGAGATACAGCACAGAAACGGGCCCTTCGACCCACCAGTCCGCGCCGACCAGCAATCCCCGCACACTATCACTATCCTACACACACTAGGGACATTTTACAATTTTACATGACCTGTATGCCTTTGGAGTGTGGTAGGAAACGGGAGATCCCAGAGAAAACACATGCAGTTCACGGGGAGAATGTACAAACACCGGAGAGACAGCACCCATAGCCCAGATTGAACCCAGGTCTCTGGCGCTGTGAGGCATCAAATCTACCGCTGTGCTACCGTGCCTCACAGTCAGGTAACAAGGAGGGTCATTGAGACTGGTGCATAATGTTGTATTTATGGGTTTTGGTAAGACTCGGCATGACAGGCTGGTCAAAAATACAAAAGTTTGAGGGATCTGATGGAGAATGGCAGATTTGATCCAAAATGGAACTGCTGAAACTAAGAGTAAAGTTGTTGGGTGTCTTTGACTCAAAAGCTCTGTTTGATAGGGTTCCACAAGGCTTAGCATTCTCTTTTTGGTGTAGTAACAAGTGATTTGATTTTAATATAAGGGATGTTTGGAGATTATAGCCTGTTTGGATAAATAATTGGATCTAATTAAAATGGAAGTAGATAGATTTTTGAAAGATCTATGATCTTTTGAGGTCTATTGAGATCTATGGGGAACTGGCACAGAAGAGTTGAGATCTGGAGCAGATCAGTCTTGTCACATTAAATGGCGGGGCAGACTTGAGGAGTTCCTATTTCATACAAATGGCTTGGTTGATGGGGAATAGTAAAATTGGCTCTGACTTCAGAAGGTTACTGCAGTCTGTTTAGTTCTGCTGGAAAGTGGCAAATGGAGCACAATCTGGGAAGTATCAGTGAGGGAGATGCAATAAGGCAGAGGAATGTACAATAAATGCCATGATAATGGTAAATTGGAACGAACAGAGGACTTTTGATGTCCACAGATATTTAAAAATTGCAAGATAGAAAGTTGTTGGATCAGACATTATTAAATGATGGAGCAGGCTCAAGGAGCTGAATAACTTCCTGCTCGTACTTTCTATGTTCCTATAAGCTGGTTAAAAGACACACAGGATGCTTTCCTTTATTAGATAAAACATCTAATACCTGAGCAGAGTGGTTATGCTAGAATTAATTGCAGAATTGTTACGCCCTAAGTTGAGTATTTTATATAATTATGACCACCACATTGCAGAAAGAATGTCCAACTTCTTAGAGGGACAAGTGGCGTATAGCCACACGAGATTGAGCAATAACAGAGCCTCTCGAGAGCCTGGAGAAGAAATTAGTTGGATATGTGGTTAGGCACACACTGTGTGATGCAACATGGCTGCACTCTAATTAATGCCCAATCAAACTTCTTTACAGGCTGTGGGAAACCAATCAGCCCACCCTTCCAGTATTGTGTTGGATTTGATAGAACTGCTAGTGTTTATTATATGTTATGTTCAATCATCTTTCGTAAGGGCTGTTCTACAGGTATACTGCAAATGTTTAGAGGAAAACATTTTATTTACTCCAAAAATTGAATTTGGTTCAGACTATTCCTTGCTTACTAGAAAATATAAAAAAAATATTTAAAATACTACAGGAAGCAGTCATTAAAGTTTGAAACGCATTAAAAGCAATTCTTGGTATTCCACAGATTGCTGGCCCCGAATTAGTATGGGAAACTGAGGAGTAACATGTTAGCAGCGATTGCTTCTCTTGGACCAGCCGGAGAGGCATTCAGCAAGCTGCTGCCCTTGCCAGCAGATAAAACTCTCTTCTTACATATTTGTATTGTAGTCGTGCTTAAACATTAGTGGAGTGATTGTCACAATGAAAAGGATGCAAACTCACCCCCAGACCACTGGAAACTCTGTACCACAATGAAAAATTATATCTGCCACCTTAAGTCTTTTGACTCGTGTTTGGGAGATTGACTTGAAAATGCTATTCCACAGCTTTGCAGCATGTAAATCCTGCGAGATAATAAACGGGGTGATTAAAATAGATCACAGTCATTATGGCAAATTTCACATGCAGATGTGCTCAGTTACTGAACCTGCTCTCAAAATTACTATTAAAATGAATCCTTGCTTGCTCATTTATTAATAGCACCAACAAAGCTGGGTAAAATGTAAAGAGCAAAATTGGGTACAAAGATCAGCATTCAATTGTTTTATTAGATGTTTACCAGTTCAGTCATAATACTGAAAACTCAAGGACATAAGATTGTCATAAAAGGGAGGCCGGAGCCTACATACTATGCCTTTTCCTCATCCAGAGACATCTACTACTTGCACAAAGCAGGGTAAATAACATCATAATCCGATTTCTAAACCCTGAAATATAGCTCCAACCCTTTTCTGTACATTCCATGCCAAGCTTCATCTTGTCATTGCACCTCTGCTTTGCTAATATAGTTTGTATAAATATAGCTAATTTGCTAATATAGTTAATATAGATTGAATCTGTGGTTTTTCGCTCAAGAAGCTGATAAAATGTAACTTTTGTTGGTTATTTTCCTAGTTCACTCAAAACATCTGAAATAAACGTACTTAGAAATACATCCCACGTTGACCACCCTATATAGTTACCACAAAGAAAAAGATTGTACTTTACCTCCAAAGCCAACAGCATGAATGCCAGATCTTGAGTACAACAGAGTGATGTGACTGAAGTCTGAAGAAGGGTTTTGGCCCGAAACGTTGCCCATTTCATTCGCTCCATAGATGCTGCTGCACCCGCTGAGTTTCTCCAGCTTTTTTGTGTACCTTCAGAGTGATGTGACTATTGTGCATGGTGCACTGCTGATTGGGAGTGAACCCAGGGAATTTTTTTTGTGGTTGCACTGGAAAATAAATCATTATTGGTTCAAGAAGATGTACATTGCAAGCGAGGCATGAGGACTCCTTCTCCAGACTCACCAAGGAATCCACCTATATGAATAACAAAAGTATCTTCCTGTTGCTTCTTCCCGAGAAATTCCCCGACTCCTCAGCTGCATCCCTCCATGGTTCTTATAAAATATGACCAAGTACAAATGGGATGCATTTTAGTCACTGAGTGTACTCTGCCCCTTTTAAACTCCCCGCCCACCATTCCTATTAACCTGGGAGGGTTGAAATCAATCCAGCATTTTACAAACAAGTCACTGCACTTCAGAATTATTCATTGCTAAAAGTATCTTGAGGTATATTGATGTGATAAAGTACATACAGATGTGCATATTGTTATCCTTCCCTTTTTCAATGTAGTTGATCTATCTGCTGAAAGGTCATTCACTTCAGTACGTCAGCAATAATTTGTTCAGATCAGCACTACCAGCAGTAGAATTGATGGCAGAGCAGGATGCCAGGAGTCACAATTAATGTGTGAAAATAGCTAGATCATTGCAACCCTCTGCCTTTTTTAACAGTAATCAGTGAGCGGCAGATTTTTTAAGTTAGGATTTTCTTTCTTGCATGAGGATTTAGAAAGCAATTTGGTTCTCTGTCAATGAACATTACTTTTCTTCTTCTTCTTCTAGCTTCCTTTCTGTCTATTTATCATAAAAATTGCAACACACCTGAAAGTCTGCCGCACAGTTTTGATACTGCAGCTGGAGGCATTCACCAAATGCATTTCCGACCTTATCAGCTTAATTGGCTTCCACACCTTCTTCTTCTTAAAGAGTCCACACACAAGATTAGAAATTGTTCAGCCAGAGCTGAACATGTTTCTCGGCATCTGCATACAACAATGTTTGTCTTGCGCTTTTCTTTCCTTGACCCTGCTTCCACACCAAAGTTGGCCCCATTTTAAAAAAGGATAAGAAGGAAGTCTTTTAGGACCGAGATGAGAAAATCATTTTTTACACAGAGAGTGGTGAATCTGTGGAATTCTCTACCACAGAAGGTAGTTGAGGCCAGTTCGTTGGCTATATTTACGAGGGAGTTAGATGTGGTCCTTGTGGCTAAAGGGATCAGGGTGTATGGAGAGAAGGCAGGGATGGGATACTGAGTTGGATGATCAGCCATGATCATATTGAATGGCGGTGCAGGCTCGAAGGGCCGAATGGCCTACTCCTGCACCTATTTTCGATGTTTCTATGTTTCTGCCCAACATGAGTGGGGAGAAGAAAGAATGACCTAGGTGTCAGTGTCCGTGATTATGTTGACTGCTTACCCAAGGTTTCAATTTAGTTTATAATTATGTGTGCAGTGGAAAGCTTTTGTTGCGTGCTAACCAGTCAGAAAAAAGTCAATCCATGATTACAAATCAAGCCATTTATAGTTTATAGATATATGATAAGGGAATAGCATTTAGTGCAAGGCAAAGCCAGTAAAGGCCAATCAAAGATAGTCCGAGGTTCACCAATGAGGTAGATAATAGTTCATGACTGCTCTCTAGTTGTGGTATAATGATTCAGTTGCCTGATAACAGCTGGGAAGAAACTGTCCCTGAATCTGGAAGTGTGCACTTTCATACTTCTATACCTTTTTGCCCAATGAGAGAGGGAAGAAGAGGGTGGCCAGGATGCAACTTGTCCGTGATTATGCTGTTGGCCTTGCCGAGGCAGCGTGAGGTATAGATGGAGTCAATGGAAGGGAGGTTGGTTTATGTGATGGTTTGGGCTACGTCCATAATTCGCTGTGATTTCTTGGATGGTGCTGTTTCCGAGCTGAGCTGTGATGAATCCTGATAAAATGCTTTCTATGGCACATCTGTTGAAGAAATTAGTGAGTGTTGTTGGGGATATGCTGAACATCCTAAGCATTCTAAGGAAGAAAAGGCGCTGGTGTGCTTTCTTCGTCATTGTTTCGACCAAGGAAGCATGAGGTGTTGATGGTGGGGAGGATGGTTTATGTGATGGACCAGGCTGCGCACACAGCTCTACAATTTCTTACGGTCTTGTGTAGAGCAGTTATCAAATAATGCTGTGATACTTCTGGATAGGATGCTTCTATGATGCGTCTGTAGAAATTGAAGACATGCCAAATTTCCTTAGCCTTCTGAAGACGTAGAGGCATTAGTGTGCCCTCTTGGCTGTGGTATCAGTGTTGGACCAGTTAAATTGTGGGTGATATTTACACCAAGAAATGTCTCACCATCTCCATGCCATTGATACAGACTGGGGAGTGTACTTTACCCAGCTTACTGAAAATGATGATCAGTTTCTTTGTTTTGTTGAAATTGAGTGAGAGGGATTTGTCTAGATATATCTTGCAGTATTATTTTGGACATTTGGGGGCGGTCATTAGATGCACAGAGGGGTGTATACATGTGGGCATAGTGGACAGGGAGTGATCAGACTAGGCACAGTGGTGGAGAGTATACAGTTCTCTCCAGACGGGGAGAATAGGCTTTACAACAGATGCAGAATAAGGAGAACCTGCGACGTTCATCTCTTTGTTTGTACAACTACTTCAGTAATGAACCAAAGTACTGAAAATAACGGCTGGAAAATCTGATCTATTTCGTCTGCGTAAGATCACTCCGAGTTACCTGTGTAGTAATGGCAACGGAAAGTTAGACACTGGAAGAGTCGGAAAGTTGCCATTACTTGAGTTAGGGCAGAATTTAGCGACACAGTCATGAATATACAGGGAATGTAGCAAAGGGCTGAGAACCTATCCTTAAGCGGGATATGTTATCACCTGTTCTCGCTTGATTGTGGTATACGTGTCAGCAAGAGGTGGGGGCTGTGATTGAGGTCCAGGAGTTTGGAGATGAGTTTGGTTGGAAATATGCAGTTGAAGTCAGGAAATATGCAGTTGAAATATGAGTCTGGTGTAGATGTCGTTGTAAACCAGAAGTTCCATGGGTGAGTATAGGTCAGGGAGATGGTGTCTGCCATTGATCTATTGTGGCAGTGGGTGAATTTCAGTGGATAATGCCTGTCTGCGAGAATGGAGTTGATGTGTATCATGACCAGCGTCTCGAGTGACTGTGCTGCTGTAGAATGTGTTTTATTTCCTATTGGGGAATATGACTTTGTGGCACCAGAGTTAGTTTTGTGCTAATATAGAAAGTGTACGATTTGAAAACAGGAAATATTCAACACATCTTAAGTAGCAAAGCAACTCAGTTCTTTCTGAAGCATTCACTGTCAAGGAAAACAAACAAACTAAAATGACTGTCGAAAGAACATTTTGGGAAATAAAACATGTATTTGTAAAGGATCAGTGGAAAGTGGTGTTATTTTTGGAAAAATATCCCTGTAAGCTGACAAAAATAACTTCTCCACTTAAATATACTCCCACAATTTTCAGTGATTTTTCTCATTAGATGCATTAGGTCACATGGCTTTAATTTACAACGGGTTGAATAGTATAAATGCTGGCTTGCAATCACGTAGGAGAATGGTGATTGGATGTATGTGAAATCTTACTGTTCTGGAAATGCTATTGGAGTTGCTGAAACAGCAGGAACACTGCTGTAGAAAGAGATGCACTCAATGAACAAAAATAAGTAAGATGTCCAATAATCAAGTGATCTGCAAAAGTAGAAGAGAGCAATGTATTCTGAACAATTGAGGTGAATTCTATAAAGCAGGTACCCAGGGGAATGGACAACAGTGTTGTTCTTCAAGGTCAAATAAGAGCTCTAGATTTTTAATGGTTTGTTTGGATTTATTTGTTCAGTGTTAAAAGGAGCATGCTGTTTAGTTATTGTGTCATTGATTATAAGACGATGTGCTCTGATTGATTGTAAATTATGTGCTCTAACTTCAGATATTGTAAGTTAATGCATCATCTCATCCAGAAAGGCTCCAAGGAAGGTCAGTTTTTCAGTGTGACACTGTTTACTTTTTGGTTTAGCTACTATTGATTTGTGCTCATGATGTGGATTTACATTGTGGTCACAGCATGTTTGTTTTATTTCCTAATATTTCTGTTGTGATTGAATCCTGCCGACTGGGTCACTTTATGCAAAAGCGAGAGGGAGGTATAATTCAAGTATGGCTTTTGATGCTGTTTGTTATGTTTGCATCTCTGATCTTAGTTTAAATTTAAATCAGCAGGACCACGCATATCGTAAAAATAATGAAAATTAATATGATTGTTGTGAGGAATGCACAATGACTTCTAATGGAGGTACAACATGTTCTCAACTCATTGGTTTATCGGTATATTAAATGGATGTATCATTTAGACAAAATTGTATTGCTTTTCAAATATTCCTTTGCGTTTTATTTTATTTTTTTATTGCTTACAAGTTTATTTGTGTTTGCATTTTTTAACATGTTCAATAAATTAATAAAGTAAAAAGTAAAATAAAAAATATATGGTTGCTGATTCAGATTAGAAGTAGCAAGCATTTGGGATTCTTGACTCCAGAAAAGTGCAAAATAAAAGTGCCATTATCACAATATGAATTACATATTTATTAATTGTTTTCAGTTGAACTTAGAGTTCTTATAGTCATTTTGTATTGCTTGTTGTCAGTGTAGTAATCTGACAGAGGTCATGTATGGCCTCCATGTTATTACTGGGAGGCAGCTTGTAATTTCATTGATCTGATGCTAAAACGTTCCAGAGCGCAGCTTTAAGTGTATAAAAGTTAATAAAATTACACCAGTGATTATTGAATTATTGCCATGGGAGAAATAAAGATATTAAGAGGTTGCAGAAAGTCAATGATCATTTTTAATTACTTTAAAGATATTATCTTGTAGCAACTAGGAAGGATTTAATTATTACGTCTTTAACGCATTCTTAAGGGGGAGATCCAATCCACTATTTGTCCATCCCTGAGTTTGTAATGTTTTACCTTTGTTTCACCTGATTAGTCAAAGGAATGACCAGTATTATTTTAAGAACACGAGCAGGTGTAAGCCTATTGAACCACATCCACCTTTTAGTAAAATCATGTCCGATCCAATCTTGTCATCAATGCCACTTTCCAATTCTCTCCCCATACCCCTTGTATTGTTGCTTTGATATGCAAAGCTGTATTGGTCTATGTTGTCCCCAAAATGCAACCCTTGTACTCTATCAGGTGTCCAATGTCCCACAGACCATGTACAATAAAGGTCAATATTCCATCAGTCTACCCTATAATTTGCTGTAACTGCATACGAACCTTTCGTTTTTCATGCACTTAGACCTCCAGATCCCTTTCCAATGTTTCCACTTGTAGAAGGGCAATACACTGAACAGTTTGTTTGTCAGTTTGAAAGCTATATTATATTAAGTTACTAGGTGACCATTGGGACAATGGTGAGAGCATGAAAATTTGTCTTATCCTTGGAAATTGTAATTTCTTCACATAGAAACATAGAAAATAGGTGCAGGAGTAGGCCATTCGGCCCTTCGAGCCTGCACCGCCATTCAATATGATTATGGCTGATCATCCAACTCAGTATCCTGTACCTGCCTTCTCTCCATACCCCCTGATCCCTTTAGCCACAAGGGCCACATCTAATTCCCTCTTAAATATAGCCAATGAACTTGCCTCAATTACCTTCTGTGGCAGAGAATTCCAGAGATTCACCACTCTCTGTGTGAAAAATGTTTTTCTCATTTCGGCCCTAAAAGATTTCCTCCTGATCCTTAAACTGTGAACCCTTGTTCTGGACTTCCCCAACATCGGGAACAATCTTCCTGCATCTAGCCTGTCCAACCCCTTAAGAATTTTGTACTTCTATAAGATCCCCCCCTCAATCTTCTAAATTCTAGCGAGTACAAGCCGAGTTTATCCAGTCTTTCTTCATATGAAAGTCCTGACATCCCAGGAATCAGTCTGGTGAACCTTCTCTGTACTCCCTCTATGGCAAGAATGTATTTCCTCAGATTAGGAGATCAAAACTGTACGCAATACTCCAGGTGTGGTCTCACCAAGACCCTGCACAACTGCAGTAGAACCTCCCTGCTCCTATATTCAAATCATTTTGCTATGAATGCTAACATACCATTGGCTTTCTTCACTGCCTGCTGCACCTGCATGCCTACTTTCAATGACTGGTGTACCATGACACCCAGGTCTCGTTGCATCTCCCCTTTTCCTAATCGGCCACCATTCAGGTAATAGTCTACTTTCCTGTTGTTGCCACCAAAGTGGATAACCTCACATGTATCCACATTATCCACTATCCACATTATACTGCATCTGCCATGCATTTGCCCACTCACCCAGCCTATCCAAATTGCCTTGCAGCCTCCTAACATCCTCCTCACAGCTAACACTGCCCCACAGCTTCGTGTCATCTGCAAACTTGGAGATGTTGCATTCAATTCCCTCGTCCAAATCATTAATATGTATTGTAAATAGCTGGGGTCCCAGCCCTGAGCCTTGCAGTACTCCACTAGTCACTGCCTGCCATTCTGACAAGGACCCGTTTACTCTTACTCTTTGCTTCCTGTCTGCCAGTCAGTTCTCTATCCACATCAATACTGAACCCCCAATGCTGTGTGCTTTAAGTTTGCTCTTATGTGGGACCTTGTAGAAAGCCTTCTGAAAGTCCAGATATAACACATCCACTGGTTCTCCCTTATCCACTCTACTAGTTACATCCTTGAAAAATTCTATAAGATTCGTCAGACATGATTTACCTTTCATAAATCCATGTTGACTTTGTCCAATGAATTCACCACTTTCCAAATGTGCTGCTATCCCATCTTTAATAACTGACTCTAGCAGTTTCCCCACTACCGATGTTAGACTAACTGGTCTGCAATGGGCCACGTCCCACCCTCAACTCTGTGTCCGTCGGCCGCTCTGTCCGCACCCCATGGAGTTTTAACCCCGGCTCAGAGCCAGGAGCGGACCGGGTGAGTGGGGGCGTTGGTGCCTGCCTTCGGAGCCGCGGGGATGAATCTCGGACTATGGCTCCGCTCCGATGCCCAACCCCCGGGTCACTGACCCTCACCTCCCCCGGACCCCAGCTGGACGCAGAGCACCTGGGCCGGCTCGCATTCATGGGGGGGGGGGGGAGGGTGGGGGGGTGGGCGAAAGGAAGAGGAAAAGATGCGGGGGGGGGGGGGGGGGGGGGGGGGGCGGAGAGAGAGTGGGAACGCTCTCCCGGATGTCGCCAAGTCTCGACCGTGGAATGTAATTAGGAATGTAGCTAATCTTAATCATACCTAATCCAATTTAAAACACAAAAGTTGCTTTAACACCCCTCCCCCCCCCCCCCCCCCCCCCCCCCCCCCCCCCCCCCCCCCCCCCCCCCCCCCCCCCCCCTCGGTCGCTGCACTCCCTCGCAATTTCTCACTCTCAACTCTCACCCAATGTTGGCAGCCCTGAGCAAGTATAATGGTGAAGTAGGATGGTGAATGATGTTGGAACAATACTGCTACAGATCTGAGAGATCTCATGCTTTGCACACTTTAGTAATTAACTAAAACAACTTGCCAGCTCTCTCAATTGCCAACACTATTCAGTGCAGAGTGATATTTGCCTGTCACCAACTCAGCCTTGCTAATTATATTCTCCATAATGACAGTAAGTCTGTCTACACAGCTGTCTTATTATCAGCCGCATGGGGGCAATTGCCAAGAGCTGGTTGACAGTGAGATGCATGGAATCGCAGCAGCATTCAGCATATGATGTCTGCGTGTCCTCGTGTACAGCCCATTGGTGATGTAAACAAGAAATGGGCAGCAAATAGTTTAATTTTATCCTAATTCTGTTCTATGACCCCCTTACTCGTTGCCCCTCCATGTAAGTTGAAAATGTTGAGTCCTCTGATTTAGATATCTTCCTTGTGTTACATGGGTGAAGTTAAGGGGAATACTCTGGTGGTCTAAAGGGATGGGGAAATGATGAAATAAAGTAATTTTCACCTTTGAACATGCCTGAAATGTTGGGGCTTTTGTTAATTTTGGATACGCAGTTCACTCAGCTAATTCTTGTTGATAGTGTCTATAGTTTTATAAATAATGCCACACTGAGAAAATGTACGGGAAAAGGGGCTTTAATAGTTGCTTTTATAGTCATTGCACTGTTATCGTCTGTCTTTAAAATAAAAAAGTGGTGTAGCTCATTTCAGAAGAGAGGGTATCATCGCATGTGCTTTTGATTGATTACTGTCTGTGCTGAAATTAATTTAATTAATTTTTTAAATGTGCTATAGAAATAAAAGTGACTTGACTTGACTTGATGTTGCATTTTGGGAAGTCCAACAAGGGTAGAATTTACACAGTAAACGGTAGGGCTCTGGGGTGTGTTGGAGAGTAGAAGGATCTAGGAGTGAAGGTAAATAGTTTCTTGAAAGTGGTGTCACAGGTAGACAGTGTGGTTTAAAAAGTTTTCAGCACACTGGGCTTCATCAGTCAGAATTTTGGGTATAGCAGTTTGGAGGTCATGTTACAGTTATATAACATTAGTGTGGTCATTAAATATGTTCCTATAAGATGGTGATGAAAAATGAACACGGTACTCTAAATTACTGTGTTCATTTTTCATCACCATGTTATAGGAAAGATGTTATCAAGTTGGAAAGGAAGATTTACGAGGATGTTGCCTGAGCTATAGGGAGAGGATAAGCAGTCTAGGACTCTCTTCCTTGGAGCGCAGGAGGATGAGGGGTGATCTTATAGAGGTGTACAAAATCATGAGAGGAATAGATTGAATAAATAGTCTTTTGACCAGAATAGGGGAATCGAGAAGCAGAGGACAGAGGTTTAAGATGAGTGGGGAAAGATTTAGTAGGAACGTCAGGGGACATTTTTTCACTAAAGCTGGTAAAAAACATTTGGACAGGTGCAAGTATAGGCTTGTTTAGAGGCATCTGGGCCAAATGCAGGCAGGTGGGCATAGTGTAAATGGGGCATGTTACTTAAAAATGATTGAGTAAAAAACTACAAAAAATAAATGTAATTAAAACACATGAAGGCAGTACAAATCACAAAACTAAAGTAAAATAATTATCAAACTTCTCCACCCCACATTGAGACTTTCAATTGAAATAAGTGGATTGGGCATGAGGTTTCAGCACGTGGAGACCAGCGATGGGATGGATGAAGTGGCTCTGCCATGCAAGGATAAATGCAATGGCTCTGCTATGTGGGGGTGGATGCAGTGGCTGTGTCATGCAGGGAGTCCTGTACTTGCACAGGGCCTGTGAGAAACCAGGGCTTCCAGTGCAGCAATGGCTGAAGTTCGGATCTTCAGTTCATCTTGAAAAAGTTGGCTGAATTCAATCGTCTGCTTTTGTCTGCCCACATTAGTCTGTTTTGATTTGCACTTATGGGGTGTTTACAACCCTCTCTCTCCTGGTCCAATGTAAGCGTTTTTTGCAATCTATGAAAGTACTTAATGGTGACCATATTTCTGGGATCAGCTCATTTATAGGTTGCAGATGGATGCAACCTGGAACTTGGCAATTGCCTGTTAGTGGAAGGAAATTCATATCCTACTGCAAATCTTAGAGGCAAATGCAATATAGTGGTTGGAAAAATTGGATGCGCAGCTGCAGATCTGTGTAATAGTAATTGGAGGAAAAGTGGAGCAGCCTATTGTTTGGTAGCGATCTTGCTGAACCATGCAAATTGCAGCTGGAGGATGTAGCCCTTTCCCCTGACCTGACTATTGTATAAATGGGACTTGGGGAAAATGAATTTGACACATGTCAGATCTCATCAGCACAAATCGCTCCAATGCAGACAGATATGCTATTGGATATTCAGATGGCATTGGAAGGAACGAAGTAAAGAACAGCATCATCAAATATTCGCGCAGTACCAACTATTGCTCTCAAGATGTGAACTTCTCAAGGAGCTGCTTTTGACCTGCTTCTCATATTTTTCTCCACTTGTTTATAAGTTGCTGATTTTTGGTTTGTTAGGTGGAACACTTCAAGTAGAAATCTTTCAAATATATTGCAGGATTATTGGAACATGAGAGATTGAACCCAAGAACTAAAGGGGCATAAGAGCCTTGTTTCTGCTCAGTCTATGCCTTTCCAAATTGTCAAAAATATTTCTTGCCTGATATTTTGGCTGGTCCTCAACATTGGCTCCAATATTGCCCTGAAATTTGCCAGGGGTAAGTAATTAGTATTAATAATAGAATATCCTTTCGGGTTAGTCCCAGTGCTTAGATGCTGAAATTGGAAAAATAACCTGAGCTCCCAGCCAATAAATTAAAATGCTGGAATGGAAGAGAGAACAAATACTGAATTCAATGATGCATGCATCCAATGTATTTATATTTTTGGACAGTGTATTTTGGACAGTGTATTTTGCTATTATGCTTATATTATTTTAATTTGTAATTTTGAAATAAAATCAGGAATAAGGCAGACAGGAAGAAATCTGGAAAAGTCAAATAAGTCTCAATAAACATTTTATGGACAGAGCTAACCGCCAAATCATATAAGGATCTGTAGTGAAATCGGTCAGTTAAAAAAATCCACGCTGTTACATGGATAAAATGAAACTGTAAAAGGATAACTTAACGACAATTTTTTTAAAAAATTGCGTCTGACATTGTCAGATAAAAAAATGTCAGTACTGAAGGTAGAAGCAGTTGCTTGCTGTTGTATGGTCCTGATGTAGTTCAGTAATTCATGATTATTTACTGCACTGCAACAAAGCTGATTCCTTTGAACTTGTTTGGGCATGGTCATTTTGGTGCTTTTTGCTTTCAGAAGTGGTTATTTACTTAGGACCAAGATTGGGAATCTCATCTTTTAACAATCATGTTAATCAGCTTCTAAAGTCATCAAAACATCTCTGATGATCCTCTCCCCTTTCTTGATCACTCTGTCTCCATCACATGGGACAGGCTATCAACTGATGTTGTCAACCACAAACTTACAGACTGCCACAGTTATCTGGACTACATTTTCTCCCACCTTGTCTCTTGCAAAGACATTATTCCCTACTCTGAATTCCTGCTGCTTCTGCTCTCAAGATGAGGCTTTCGATTCTAGGAGATCTTGTTTTTCTTTAGTAAATGTGTTTCCACCCTTCTGTAATAGATGGATCCCTCACCCATACCTCCTCCGTGTCCCGTGGTTCTGCTCTTGCTTCTTCTCCCCTTCCAGACAGAACAATGATACAGTTCCCCTGATTCTCACATTCCACCCTGCCATCCTCCGCATCCAACACATTATCCTCTTACATTTCCAACACCGCCAACGTGATTCCACCACCAGCTGCATTCCCCATCTGCCCCCTTCCACAAGAGACCGCTTCCTCTGCAACTGCTTGGTTCATTCATCCCTTCCCAAGGAAAGCACCCCCTTCCCAGGAACCTTCCCCTGGTACTGCAGGGAGGTCCATAGATTTCCTTCCTCACCTCCGTCCAGGGACCCCAGCAGTCCTTCCAGGTGAGACCAAGGATGCACCTCGTCTTCTGCGTCCAATTTTCCCAATGTGGTCTCCTGTATATCGGCAAACCCAAGGGTAGAGTCAGTGACTGTTTCACCGAACGTTTAGTCCAAGGCCTACAAGATCTCCCGGTTGCTAACTAATTTACCCCCCCCTTCCCATTCCATGCTGAGCTCTCTGTCTTGGGTCTCCTCCATTGTCAGAGTGAGACCACATGCAAAATGAATGAACACCTCATACTCTTCTTTGGTAGCTTATAACCTAATAGAATGGATGTTGAATTCTCCAATTTTAGGTAACGTCTTAGTACCCCACTCCTCCCCTTTCTCCTCTACTCCATTCCCCTTTCTATTCACCACCCCCTCCCCTGTTTCCCACCTGGGTTGTTGCCTATTTCTCCTCTTTCCCCCTACAACATTCCTTCCTCTGGCTTCACAATGTGCAACTCTTCAATCCTTCTGTCTCACATCTTCTACTTTTATCCCTGGCCTTTGTTCCCACAGTCTGTCTACCAACCCCCCCCCCCCCCCCCCCCCCCCCCCTACATGTGTCCACCTATTACCAGCCACGCTTTGTCCTGGTTCTCCTCTCTTCTAGCTTTCCTCCCCCTCCTCCTACAATTAGTCTGAGGAAATCTGAACTGAAACGTCACTTATCCATGTTCTCCAGGGATGCTGCTTGACCTACTGAGTTACTCCAGCGTTTTGCGGCCTTTTTTGGAAACCAGCATCTGTAGTTCCTTGTTTCTTCTGATCAAAATATTAACAGATTTTATCAAATTTGAAATACTGAAATGATGGAAGATTGATCTAGCTCGCCATCTTATGAGGGCTGTGGAGTAAACAAACTTCCACAGTGGCCCAAATTGATGGATTTTCCTGTTTGCAGCCAACGGTAGATTCTTTGGAGTCTCTGAATTTTGATAGTAAACAGAGAAGAATCCTGGTGAGCAAGTTTTACCTTTTCCGTATATCCCTCTTTGTTTCCTTGAGTCCCTGAACAGAGTTGAAACAAATTGAATTCATTGGGACATTATCAATTAATCATCAGACTATTGCAGGTATTCTTCAGCTAAACTTGGCAATAAATATGAGACCTGCTTCAGCAGACTCTCTTCTGTATATAGCAGAAGGAAATAAATTGAATCTGGCAACGGTAATGGTTTCATGCACAAGGGCCATAATTTACTGAAACTCTCAATTATACATCACTGAAGTTTGTAGTAGAACAATTTTCAACTGAAACACAATAAAAGCTGTTTTTAAACTCCAAGCAATTAAGGTTATCCTTGAGTTGAAAAGATGTTTTATAAACACTCACTATATGTATAGACATATGACTGACTTTCTATGCGAACCTAATTCTTTTAATGAGAAATTAAAGGACATTTTCAATCAGGGGAACTGACATAAATGAAAAAAATCAATAGTTCAATAATTGGAGCTTAAAGCAAGGGCAGTTTTTATATAGAACTATCGACTGCTGTCAATTCCTAACAAACCTTGCTATCTACAGAAGAAGTAGGTTATCATTTTTGTTTTGGTTCTGCTGTATTTCGTCCTTCATATTTTTGGCATTCGTTAATCAGACATTAAAACCCTCATTTTTCTTTACCATTACTACAAACATTCATATCACTCTGCTGACTTTGCGAGATTTTCAAATTCAACACAATTGGATGAACCAAGACACAAGTTGCATATTTCTGATCATCCTCTAGCCCCTTCTGCAGATGTATAGGTTTGTCGTTAGCTCAGTAAACCTAGATGAAAATATGTGAATATAAATTTTGAAGGAATCAAAAATATATAAAAACTGTGATTTGCTATAAGCTATTTCTTCTAAATTCTGTCGCTGTTTGGTACAACTCACAGCAGGGTTGGAAGGGTAAATTTTCTGGATGCCACTGCTAGTAGGACCTGGCAGGTAAAATGGGTGGATTTTACAATGGGATTGACTTGTGAAGGATAATTTCTGAGTCTGATGGAACAATTTCCCCCTTTGTTTGCTGAAGGCTGTGGGAGAAAATTGAAAAGGATCAAAATCAAGTGAGATTATAATGACCTGAGGCAATATTGTGCAAAGGTCTGAGAAAAATATTAAATTGTGCAGTTTGTCGCAAGCTGTTTTCCAACCTACACGTTACACAGCCAGAAAGAGCAAACCATTGTTGTCCTGAAATGTTAGTTTTCTCATTGATCTCATGTTTTACCATTGATCCCAAGTTGCTGCAGGGGTTGTTAGCAACATGAGTTAATCGTTTGAATTAATCCATCGTCAGCATATTGTTCACAACGGCAAGGAATTCTATTGCTTTCCCCTTAGGGGGGGGAATTTGTGGAGATTATTTCACATGATTGAACTCTGCAAATTGCCGGTAACGGTTGGGCACCCTCTTGGCTCCATATCTCCACCAAATACTCTCCAGCCACTTTCATATCATTTCAGGAATACCCAGCTGAGCCCGCATTAGCCTGGTTTGTGTGATGTTTGATTTACATCAACTCTGAATATAAAATCAATGCAGTTACTCCCACCAGCAGGAGACCTGCAGCATGTCCCTCATTGACCCTGCAAATATTGGCAGAGTGTATATTTGCACAAATAAACCACAAACCAGCACCCCGTGAATTTCTACGTAGGGAGGAACTGCAGATGCTGGTTTAAACCAAAGTAACTCAGCAGATCAGGCAGTTTCTCTCTGGAGAAAAGGAATAGGTGATATTTCTGGTTGAGTCTTCTTCGGGCTGAGAGTCAGGGGAAAGGTGAATGAGCGATATAGACAGTACGTCACCAAATGAATGGTAGATATGCAAAAAGCAATGATAATCAAGGAAATGTGGGGTGCACAATAGGCCACTGTTGGCTGTGGGACAGGTGATAATGAGATACAGACAGAGGAAGTCAAGATGACTGTAAAACCAGTACACCGACTGGGGTGGGGGAGAGAGGGGATGCAAGGGTTGCTTGAAATGAGAGAAATCAATATTTCTGTGTTGTAATTGCTGAGTTTGATGCGCAAGCAAAATGTGAGATGCTGTTTGCCCTATTTATGTTTGGCCTCACTCTGACAATGGAGGATGTCCAGAACAGAAAGATCAGTGTGGCAAGAGGAGTTGAAGTGTTTAGCAACCGGGGGATTACATAGGCCAAGGTGAACTGAGTGAAGGTATTCAGCGAAATGATCGGCAAGTCTGCGCTTGGTCTTACTGATAAATAGGAGTCCACACCTGGAACGGCGGATACAGTGGGTGAAATTGGAACTTCTGTGAACTTCTGCCTCAAGTGAACTTCTGCCTCACCTAAAAGAACTGTTGAGGTCCCAGGACAGAGTTGAAGGAGGTGGTGTAAGGACAGGTGTTGCATTTCCTGCGGTTGCTGGGAAGTTATCTGGGGAGGGGTAAGTTTGGGTGGGATTGGATTTTAACCAGGGAGTTATGGAGGGACAGTCTCTGTAGAAAGCAGAAAGTGATGGGGATGGGAAGATGTGGCTAGTGGTGGGATCCCATTGGAGGTGGTAAAAATGTCAGAGGGTTATGTGCTGTATGTGATGGTTGATGGGGTGAAAGGTGAGGACTACGGGGACTCTGTTCCTGTTGCAACTGGGGGGAGTGTGAGCAAGAGAAGAGCTGTGGGGTACTGAGGAGAAACAGATGTGAGGGCCTCGTCTATGATAGATGAGGGGAATCCCCATTCCCTGAAGAATGAGGACATTTCAGAAAGCCCGGTATGGAACATCTTATCTCGAGAGCAGATGCAGCGTTGTCAGAAGAATTGGGAGTGGGAGATGGTCTTTGCGGGGTGCTCCACCACAGGGTGCTCCACCACAGGGTGCTCCACCACAGGGTGCTCCACCACCGGAGCAACAGTGTCACTGTGACCCTGCAACACTGTAAGCTGCAACCACGCTCGGCTGCCTACCCTGCGCTCTGCAGGGGACTGACATGCTCAGAACAAAAGGATCGATGCAACAGACGTTAATGCAGAGTAGCTGGTTCAACAAAACTAGGGTGCAGAAAGAAAGGGAAATTCACCTCTGAGGTTCACAGGGTAGCGTGGAGTACCGATCACTGTATTCTTCTCCCTTATTTTCCTGTGGGTGCCAACAGGAAGCCTGCTCTGCTATATCTCTTTGGGAGTGATTCCATCCCCAGAAATGTGTGGCAACAAAACCAGCACTCCATCTGCTATCAAATTATGTAATGTACTGTGTTGATGCTAACGAATGCGTGAAGCTACAATCGGGCAGGAAGGGGAGAACTTACTTGATGTAAACATAGCCACGCCACTCATGGTGATGTTTATTGGTGTTACAGTATCATTGAGAGGCACAGAGCTGTCACCATGTGGTGGAAGAGACAATCGATTGATAGAATCTGTAACTAGTAGCGAAGCAGTGCTACAGGATGCAACTCTAAACTGATCTACAGCATCTCGTGTTTCCGATCTGGCCTCCTGTACATGGGTGATACCAAATGTAGACTGGGCGATTGTTTTGCGGAAGGCTTGCGCTTGGTCCGCCGAAGCCTATTGGATCTCCTGGTTGCCAACCACTTCAACTCCCCTTCCCATTCCCACACTGACCTTTCTGTACTGGGCATCCACCATTGGCAGAACAGTACTTCATGTGCCATTTGATAGTTTGCAACCCAACGGTGTGATCCTCCAATTTTAAGTTTTGTCTCAAAATCAGCTCCTCCTTCCCCTTCCCTCCCCCCCCTTCCCATCGGCTTTACAATCCACAGCTGTTCAAACCTGTGTCACACCTTCCTTTCTTATCTTTTGAGTTGTTCCAGCACTTTGTGCCCTTTTGTGTATTAACCAGCGTTTGCAGTTCTTTGTTTCTATGTTCTTATAATGCACATGCTGCTTTGAGACTGGATGTTGATGCGACCTTTGGGGTCTGGATTGTGAGCCATTGGTGACTGGGCTGGTCTGGACTGCACATGCAGTTTGCTCCAAACTGAGAATGGTCATAGCCTGTGGTCGCCTTGCAACTCTTTCATTCAGCATGGGCTGCAACTGAGGAGATGATCTCTGCTCCAGTGGATCCAGAATTACAGTACCTTTCAGCAAGTTGTGAGAGAAATTTGCAAATGAGGCATTCTCGGTGATTGCTCTGAGGGCATCAGAAAATAAATCCCCCTCTATTTACCTCGGTCTGTCAATGCTAACCCAATCTGTCTTATGGTTTCTGTAATTGCTCAATAGAGATTGCATCAATCAACTGTCTGTCCTGCCACAAGGCACCAGTTCTCTTTGAAGCAAAATGAAAGCTCCTCAGTGACTCTGTCTGTCCTCATGAGTGTTCCCTTTCCATCAGATTACAATGAATTATTTACCGCTGTCTATTTTGATAGCAGGTGCAAAAAGCCACCAGCTTTTTTCTATCATGACGCTGCTTCTGAAGTGACTCAACGGTAGTTCTCCTGCTTCTTGGTCAGAATATCATGATCCAAAGTTGCATTGCAGACATGGGAACACAGAATCCATATGAGCACTTAATTTATTATGCAGAGGTTGCTGCACTATGGGAACAAGCTGCTTTCAGAGAAGATGTTAAGCATGGTCTTATCTCCATTCTTGGGTGGTTAGAAAATACTTATTTATGATGTTTAACAATTACAGGAATCTCCCCTCAAGTTGCTGAATTCTCCCAAGTCTCAGTAATTTGGAAACTGTATAGAGGTTGCCCTCTGCTCTCAAAACAATCATTGCCCAAAGCTGCTCCCCCTACCACCCTCGAGCTGCTAATTCTACCACGCTCACTGCCCTAGAGCTGCTAATTCTACCATGCTCACCAGCTGGAGCTGGTCATTATATTGTTCTGGATGTTTTTTAGTGAAAGCTAGCATCACATTAAGATCATAAGACTTCTAAATTGTCCCAAGAAATCCTACTTCTATGTCAGCCTGGTGTCTTGGGCTTGTATATGAATGGCTCCATAACATTGGTTTTAATGTGAAGTGGTCCAAGGACATGAAAACAGAACGAGTAGGAGGCCATTCAAGCCTTCCCCACATTTAACACAATCCTGGCTGATCCATGCTGGCCTCAATTCCCTTTCTGTGCCATTTCTCCCTGCCCCTAAATTCCTTTATCTATCAAAAACATATCTTTCTTTACTTTAAATACTTCTCATACTCCAGCTTCCACTCTCGGCTGGGGCAGAGAATTTGAGATTGATCACCCTTTGAGAGAAGGAAATTCAATGTACAACAGTTTTAAATCACCAGCTTTGTAGGTATGGTCCTTTGTTTGAGACATTCTCACTGGTGAAAACATCCCAACATTTACCTGCTCAATTTCCCTTTTGATCTTACACGTTTGAACAGGTCATTCCTAATTCTTATGAACAAGGAATACAGATCTGAACAATTTCATCTTTCTTTTTCCTACCCTCCAATCCCAGGAATTAACCTAGCAAATCTCCTTTGTACTGTGTCTCATGTTACTTTATAATATTTTAGCTAAGGAGAGCAAAATTGTATGCAGTAGTCCAGCTGAGGATTCACAAATATCCTGTACGATAGAAACAAAATGTCCCTACTATTAAGGTCCAACCCCTTGGCTATGGAGGCCAAAATTCTGTTTGCCTCCTAAATAACGTTGGACTTGCGTGTTAATGTTTAGTTTAGTTTAAAGATATAGTGCAGAAACAGACCCACCGAGTCCGCACCGACCAGCGATACCCGCACATTAACACTATCCTACACACACTAGGGACAATTTACACATACACCAAGCCAATTAACCTACATACCTGTACGTCTTTGGAGTGTGTGAGGAACCGAAGATCTCGGGGAAAACCCATGCAGCCATTGGGAGAAGGTACAAATTCTGTACAGACAGCACCTGTAGTCGGGATCGAACAGGGTCTCCGGCGCTGCAAGTGCGGTAAGGCAGCAACTCTACCACTGCGCCACCGTGCCGCCCTTTGTTATTCGTGTGCCAGGTCACCTAAAATCATCTGTACTTTGTCACTTTGATAGACCAAGTAACAGTACAGCTGAGAACAGGCCTTTCAGCCCACAATGTCTGTACAGAACATGATGTCGTTAACTCTCTATTCTTTTCATCTGCCTTTTGATTTTTCTTACTGCCATGCAAGGCTCCACACATCACCACATTAAACTAATTTGTCAGTCTTTTGTCCGCTCACCTAATCTGTCTGTAACCCATGGCAGAATCATAGTACCCTTAACACAACTTGCCATTCCACCTATTTTCACATAATTGGGAAATTTGGAAACACTTTCCCTTCATCCATTAAGGCCTGTTAGAGATGGGGAATGGAAGCTTGCCTTGCCCGTGTAAGAGTTAAAGGAAAATACTGCAAATTAGGAAAATGGATGGTGGTCCTGTAAACACCAGGGCCATTTCAGGACCAGAGCGATGGACATGACAGTCTCACTGCTCTGAAAAATCATTTATTAACAGTTCTACCTTGGTTTATGTGTTACTTGTGTGCAACTTTTTTTGCCTTATTTTCTTGGTCAGGAAATGAATTACATTTTGGAAAACTTTCATAACCTAGCAATGTTTTCAAAATAATTTTTGAGGACTTTATATAAAAACTACATGTGTTCATTGGCTGAAACATTAACATGGCTTCTCCCTCAACACCTACTGTCCAACTTGCTGAATATTTTGGCCATTTCCATTCAGTTTTCCAGCACCTACAATTTCTTGTATTGTAATGATAAATTTAAATTAATTTTTATAATTAACTTTTTATTCATGATTTAACATGTTCATTTGTTTAATACAGTATTAATATTTTAGTAAAGTTCATCCTACTTCCTGAGGAACCTTCCCTGCAACATTAATGTTTTGATCAGTGTCGCATCACAGAACACAATTGTGCCAAATGGCCTGCTTTGAGATTATGCATTCTCTGACCTTGTTGTCGTCTTTGGTTTATAAACATTAACATTTGGTTGGTGTGGGAATAATCAACTCTCAGGTTATCACAGATCCATGAACCTCTGGTGATCAAACGAGTCATGTTTATTTTCTTCCCATGGATTTCAAAGACATCAACTAATATTTTTACAATTATATTAAAATGATTGTGCCCAGTGAAGAACTTCAGATTGTCACTAATTAAATTAGTTTCTGCAGTTCCCTTGTGGTCGTATTTTTAATTAAGGATTTAATTTAAGTGCGTAGAGGACACCTGGAGGAAAAATATCTTGTCTGCAGACACAATGCTAAGCAATCTGTGTTGTGATGAAAATTTACTGATTCAGCATTTCAACACAGTATCCACTACTAAAGCTCATGGGATGAAAGTCATCTAATTTAGTTGTATAGAACAAGTATCTGTGCTACAAAAGGCCCATCACAAAGTTCTAAGATGGAGATGTAATTGCCTCATTCTCTCAAAAGTAAATGAATGAATGAATGAATGAATGAATGAATGAATGATTGAATGAATGAATAGATTTATTGGGGGGGGGGGGGGGGGGGGGATGAGGGGCAGGTATATCTCCACTTTTTTTTCCTTTTTTTTTCCCCCTTCTCATATCTTTATTCACTCTTTGGCCACACTACTGTGGTAGTCTAGGGGTCCTATCTTTTCACTTTTCACTTTTTCTCTCTCTCTTGCTCTTTCTCTTTTCTTTCCCCTCATTTTCAGGTTAATAGGTCAAAACTGAAGCTGTACAATAATTGTATAATTTTACATGCCGAATGTTTTATTCTTGTACAATTGCTTCTAATCAAAATAATAAAAAAAAAAAAAGGCTCCAGCCTTTTTCAGGCTATATGCTTTGTTCATTATGGTTCATGGTCCATGGGTCTGTTGCTGTGGGAGTTCCACACACCTCATTTCCTGTCAAGGAATTTGAAGGATTAATTCAACATGGAGCTTCTGAGTGTGTCAGCAAGTTTCAGCAGATGCAGTAAATGGAGCAAAAAATTAACTCTTTGAGGAAATCAGCTGATCAAACAGCATCTGTGGAGGCAATGGGATATCCGATGTTTTAAATTCTGATGCAGGGTCTTTACCTGAAATATTGACCGTCCCTTTGCCTCACAGATGCTGGTGACCCGCTGAGTTTCACCAACAGTTTGTTTATTACTACGTTTCAGCATCTGGAGTCTCTTGTGTTTCCACACAGTAAATATTTCGTAGTTTGCTGTTGTTCCTTTCAAATCTAATGATACAGATGTGTTCATTGTATCTCGGCAAATAAAATATGAATTATTTCTATATGTGTCCTCTTGGCAATTGCATTCAGCTAGCTTTTCTCAATATGATAGTAGGAATCTGAGGGGTTACTTTTCCACACAAAGGGTGGTGGGTGTATGGAACAAGCTGCCAGAGGAGGTAGATGAGACTTGGATTATCCCATTGTTTAAGAAACAGTTAGACAGGTGCATGGATAGAACAGGTTTGGAGGGATTTGGACCAAGTGCAGGCAAGTGGGACATTGTTGACCAGTGTGGGCGAGTTGGGCCGAAGTGCCTGTTTCCACACTGTATCACTCTATGACTCTTAGAGCTTTATGCAGCAGTTCCTGGCTTCTAGCATGCTGATGTTCTGCAGAGAGGGAATAAATGCATGTGACCTGAATCCACAGCAGCATTTGAGAGGGAGGGAGAGAGAGGGGGAGACTGTTTATTTACCATATGCACTGGACATGAACCAGAACGGTGACATTTTTACTTGCCACTGCTTTACAGGCATTTTTTATTTTGACCAAAAAAGTAGTCTTTTTTTTGCTTAATTGGCTAATTGATAGCAAAAAGAATAGAATTAGACACTATTTTTGTCATTACTTCCCATTCCCCACATACCTCTCTGAAGCATCCTGAGTTCAAAATTCTAGTGCTAGTTAATATGCAAGATGGAAAAATATTGTTATCTTCACTTTAACGTTAATGTCGTTATCAATCCTGACTATAGAGTCTGTCTGAAATCTTCCTGTGACTGTTTGCGTTTCTCTTGGGTGCTGTGGTTTCTTGCCACATCCGAAAGATTTGCTGATTGATGGGTTAATTAGCTACAGTAAATTAACCCCGAGTGTAAGTGACTGGGTCATGAACCTGCCACTGGTGGCGGGATAGTGGTGGAGCATGTCAACGCTCAGACATTTGAGCAGATTTGGCATGTAAACTGTAGATTGGTTTATGCATGACAACCAATCATAATAGACTAGCATCACTAACCCCACCTTACTATACCATTTATATTAACACCTACTTCCTATACTGCTCAGTTCTGGAAGCGGTTGGGATGCTCTGACAACTAACAGCCTACTGTACCGCTATAGCTTGGATAATGGGTAGTTTACACGGGGCGACTTGACGCAAGATGTAGCCAGAGTGGAGTGGTCGTGGTCTAGCACGATATCACACGATATAACGAGGGGGTAGACCAAGAGTTCCCACGGTACTCGGCAATTCTGTCATTTGTGCGAGTGACTTGTCCGTCTCCCGATCTTTCCCGAATGAACATCGTGGACTGTAGTGTAGTTAATCACGTGGCACAAATGATGTTACTTTGTTGTCACACACTCTATTCGTTTTTTTCACCCGAGCTCTTTAATGAGCTGAAGAATAATCTGTTTTTTTAGACAAATGTTGTTTGGTGTGATGCACCTTCTCTCAATATGTGCAAGAAGTCGTCTTTTTATTTTGTCAAATATGAATAAAGACTGTATCTCACATTGACCGTGATGATTGTGTTATTTTATGATCTACTGAGAGGTGAAACTTTCAGTCTGAAGAAACTTTCAGCCCGAAACGCCACCCGTTCCTTCTCTCCAGAGATGCTGCCTGTCCCGCTGAGTTGCTCCAAGCAACTGGTGTCTATCTTCAAAGGACTGACCAGGACTGCCTCTCTCTCTCTCTCTCTCTCTCTCTCGTCTGTCTATTTCTCTCTGTAGATGCTGCCTGGCCCGCGGAGTTCATCCATTCACGCCTGTGTGAGAGGGAGGGAGAGAGAGAGAGAGAGAGAGAGACGCACACACAAGGTGGATGCGAAATCTTACCTGCCTGTTTCAGTGACAGACACCCACCGCCAGTAAATGAAGACACCCCCATCTTTCAGACAAAAAGAGACACACTGACATTAATGAAATGCTTAGCTAGTTTTATTAGATTTGTATGTAAATAGCAAACTGGCTGGATTCACTCTATCCAACTTCCGGGTTCACCGTTGGCAGGAGTTCCCACGGTGACCGCAAGAGTTACTACGGATATCGCACGGGACACTTCGTTCATAAAATGTTGCAATGCTCAACCACAAGTGCACAAGACACTCTTGGACAAATTCAAACATGTTTGAATTTTCTCCCGAGTACCCAAGGTACACGATTAACTGCCGTTAGCGCCACGGTGGTCCACGAATGCCGTATTGTTACCGCACGAGGTTCCCACGATGTCAAACTCTGGTTACCTCTTGCGTCAAGTCGCACCGTGAAAAGGGGGTTTAAAGATTAAAGATGATCTTGGATCTTATATTGTGTGACTCCTTTGTTTACATAAACTAATAGTTTATTGAATTTCCACAGTTGTATGTCAGAGAGTATGCTGACTGGTTGCATCATGACCATAAATAAGCTAGTCTCATTTATCTGCATTTGGCCCAAATCCCTTAACCTTTTTTATCCACAAACATAATGATCCAACTTCTATTACTCAATTCCCTGACTGATCAAGGCCAATGTGCTAAAAGCCTTTCTCACTACCCTCTCCATCCGTAGGCCACTTTCAGGGAACATATAGACTTGTATTTCTAGATTCTCCTGCTATACTACATTCCAGAGGGTCCAATAAATCACTTCCCAAAATGCATACCTCACATTTATCTGAATTTGCCTCCATTTGCCATTCTTTGTCCAATTTGTGAATCAGATCAAGATTCCACTGTAATGTTTCCATCTTCACTGTCTACAGTACCACACATTTTAGTGTCATCTGCAAACTAACCATGCCTTGTACATTCTCATCCAAATTATTAATATAGATGACAAACAGCAATGGGCCCAACACCGATCCCAGAGGTACAACACTAGTCACAAAAACAACTTATCACCACTACCCTCTGCCATGAAGCCAATTCTGTAACCGGTTGGCTAGTTCACCCTGGCTCCCATGCAATCTAACCTCCTAGAGCAGCATATCATGTGAACCCTTATCAAAGGCTTTGCTGAAGTTTATATAAGGAATGTTTACGGCTTTGCTCATGTCAACTTACCAATTTCATTTTTCAAAAGTTCCTGCACTCTGCACCAGCTCATCAGCCTCTCATTTACCTGTCCCACCTTTCTATCCCTACCCTCACTCGCATAGGCTCAAACGGAGAATAGACTACATGGAAATAAGTGGAGAAATAGGATTGATGAACCCAAGAGGTAGCTTGGATTCAATGTGCCAAATAGCCTTCCATATACTGTAGTAAAGAGCTATTGAACACAAATTGTTCCAGTTTATTACTCTTTCAATACTGGCCATTAAAATTACATTTGCTGCATGTCATTTTAATGCTGCCAAATTTTAAAGGGAAATAAATTGATTTTGGACGTCATGAGAAAAGTGATTGGCACTCATGCAATCTGTTCCAAGTACCCAAAGCTCTCCAAAAGTGTGCTTTCATTGATAGAATTCCAGCAAATGTAAGATGGCAGTCTGGCAGTCAGACAGTCCTCACATATTTTCTGTTTTTTTGAGGACATGAGCTGAACCAGCTGAGGTTTGTGTGTTGGGGGTGAGATGGGGAAGAGGTCGTAAGCTGCAGTAGATGGGTCAGGAGAATGAGAAAAATGAATCTGGGTATTTGGGAGCCTCCAGTAAACCTTTTGAGGTGGCACAAACCTTGGCCATTTTGGGATAGGTTCGGACACAAACACATGGCCTCTTGACCCGGCTTGGAACGTTATCATGCAACAAGTGGCGAGTCTTTCTGAATATGCAGTGATCCCAGCACCCGCTTCATGCAGTAGTCATTGTTCAATGGTTTCTTTATTATCAGGTGTACTGAGGTACTGTGAAATACTTTTTTTTGCATACAGCTCAGCAAGACTATCACCATAGAAAAGCACAATCACCCGGTCAGTACAACATATACAGAACAGCCCACTGTCTATATGCAAGAGGTGCCATTTTACAGTTCCGGCTGCAGCTGGCCACAAAGGCCCTTTACAGTCATTGTCTCCAATCTGGTTGTTACATGGCCCTCTTTAGGCCTTGTGCATCCTGAAGCTGACCTTGCGGGCGTGGAATGTAAGAACCCCTGTTTCTTCCTACCAGGCACTTTGTCCAGTGTCCACTGCCAGCTCCCAACATCCTCCTCTCGTCTCTCCTTAGCAGGCATATGTTGAGTCACAGTTTGCACATGAGACAGCACCCCCAAATTGGGGCATATAGTCCTTGAAGTGCAACTGTTAACTTTCAGCATGGGGTGATCCATTTCCACAATTGTCACTCTCTTTGTACCGCAACTCTTCAATTGGAATGATTTTGAGAGCTTTGGTGCCCTCCAGTGGAAGGATCATCTGTAATTATTCACAAAGCTTCTCCCAATGGCAGTGGGCATGTTTTCAAGCTGTTCCATTAATGTAGCCGATATTCAGCTTCTGAATTTCCAGCCTCTTTTTGGGGTCTGTTTATGGAACAGTACTGTGTGTTTTTGAAGGTATAGTCACTACCTTGGTGCAGCTGGTAAAGCTGTTGTTTCCCAGTGTCAGAGACCCGGGTTCTGTCCAGAGCTCAGGTGCTATGTGTGTGGAGCGTGCACGTTCTTCCTGTGCGATGTGAGTGGAACTTGCACGTTCTTCCTCCGGTTTCCTCCGACATCCCAAAGATATGCGGATTTGTAGGTTAATGCCTCTGTAAAGTGGGAGAGTTGATATGGAACCAATGTAATGGATGATCTTTGGTCGGCGTGGACTTAATTGGCTGAAGAACCTTTTTTTTATGCTATATCTTTAAACTAAGCTTAGACTTGGACATAATATGCTGCAGTTTCTTGGAGTCTTAGGTTTCTTTTTGATCATCTTGCTGAATTTGTGAAAGACAGGTTTGTACAGGTGTCAGAAGGCAAGAAGTCAAGTCAAGAGAGTTTTATTGTCATGTGTCCCAGATAGGGCAATGACATTCTTGCTTGCTGCAGCACAACAGAAGATGTAAACATAATACAGAGCAGGAGATAAACGTTCAGTGTGTCTATATACCATAGACCATATATGTATATACACAATAAATAAGCAGATACAGTGCAATTGACTGTTATTCTACAGAGCATGTTTGATGTTGTATTTAGTAGCCTGATGGCTGTGGGGAGGAAGCTGTTCTTGAACCTGGATGTTCCAGATTTCAACCTCCTGTACCTTGTTCCCGATGGCAATGGAGAGATGTGTGTGTGGCCAGGATGGTGTGGGTCTTTGATGATGCTGGCTGCCTTTTTGAGGCAGTGACTGCGATAGATCCCTTCGATGGTGAGAAGGTCAGAGCCGATGATGGACTGGGCAGTGGTCACAACTTTCTGCATTCTTTTCTGCTCCTGGACATTCAAGTTGCCGAACCAAGCCACGATGCAGCCAGACAGAATGCTCTCTACTGTGCACCTGTAGAAGTTCGATAGAGTCCTCCTTGACATACTGACTCTCCGTAATCTTCTCAGGAAGTACAGGCGCTGATGTGCCTTCTTTATAACTGCATCAGTGTGCTGGGACCAGGAAAGATCTTCAGAAATATGCACACCCAGGAATTTGAGGTTCTTGACCCTTACCGCCATCGTCCGGGGCTCAGTAGATCAGGCAATGTGCAGAGGAAAATAAACAGTCAATATTTTGGGTCAAAAAACTTCCTCTGGTCTTATATCCACTATCCATTTCCTTCTGCAGATGCTGCCTGACCTGCTCAGTTCCATCAGCAGTTTGATTATTTTTCTACAGTTCAAGGGCCATTGAGAAAATGTAGCAAACGTGAGCCTCACCACAATGACTATGAAGGAATGAGTAAAATCTCTTAGTTATTTCATAGAACTGGTTTGTCAGCATATAGTGTATGTGACATGTGCCATATAGGAGCATGAATCGGCCTTGATATATAACTGAAGGTACACAAAATTGCTGGAGAAACTCAGCGGGTGCAGCAGCATCTATGGAGCGAAGAAAATAGGCGATGTTTCGGGCCAAAACCCTTCTTCATATATAACTGCTTGTCTTAACCATTTAAAATTACTTAGGTTAGCGTGGTGTATATGATGGGACAGTTGTGACTCTGGGCTGGTAGTTTCCAGGAATGAGATTTTGAAGTTGGATTGTATTTTCTGTTTTAGGCATGAAGAGACTATCCAACCTCGAGGAACCCTGTGAAGAAGGTGCTATCTTCAGCATTTCCTCACTGCATGTAGCAGAGGAGGTGGGGTCGTCCACACCTAATGGAAATGAGGAAAAGCAGCCTGCCACTTACACATTGTGCAATGTGTGTAACATCCAACTGAACTCAGCTGCCCAGACACAGATTCATTACAATGGGAAGTCCCATCAGAAGCGACTAAAACAACTCAATGATGGCCACATTCCTCATAACTCTGGTAATTATATTAATCATGATAGTTGATGGAAGCTGTTGGAATGATTCATTTTAAGCTGGTTCGTGGTTGAGCTATGATTCCATTTTTACTTGTCAGTGAAAATAGATCTGAAGTCCAAGCTGGTTGGACACTCAACATCTTGTAGCTAATTTAGTCACACCCTCTTCTTGAAAATGGACTTTGGTAGAGTATGGAATTATTCAATTCCGGTTCATTTTGAATCTGTAAATTTATATAGATCCAAGAAATCAGGTGGAGCGGGGAAATGGTCTCAACACTAGAATGATCTTTGCATTGTCTGCAATTGCTACTCTGGGATGTTACTTCTTCCTGACTTTCCCCCAGGTGGACCAGTTGCTGATCACCATCCCTGATCAACTCCTGATACTTTTGCCAAAGAGCTTTGTGGAACCTGAGGTGAACCAGGGCAGTTCAACCTTGATGCTGGGAGATTCAAATCATTGCTTAAAATATTGGCTAGATGGGAGCAAAACCACAAAAGGTTCACCTTGTGAGAATGCACCATTGAGGTGAGGCAGTGGAATAAGATGCAATAATCTATCCTTATTCACTTTTTCTGTTGAGCAAATCAGACATACTCACTGATTGGTACAACAGTATTTACTGAGTAACTCGTATAACACACTACAGCATGTTGCTTCAACTGTGTAGCAACATTGACTGACTGCCCATGTCGGGTTGCGATGATATGAATAGTGTGGTATTAAGCGGAGCTTATTATAACAAAGCATTACATTGTAAGTAAAGTGACCAATCTGCCCATTTTTGGTCGTTGGGGATTTTCATTCCATCGGCCCATGGCCTTTTCATTGAATACCGGAAAATGTAAGTTGATGGAATGGCGGGTAGTCACTCCATGATTTGAAGTGGGAAGTATTTCCAAGATTGTTGTTCTTCCTCCAAATCATGAGAATCCCTGACTGTCGTAGTGAATTTTGACAGCAAATCTTTCATTTTGTACTTCAACTTCCACAAATTTACAAAAGCTTCGCTGACTCATGAAGAATAACAATATTACGACATGGGTAGTTAACATTTTTACAATTGTTTAAGGATCAATTCTTTTTAAAGCAGTTGGTTACTTATGATGGGCTGATCAATTTCCATATTTACTTATTAATGATGCTCAGATATTCCTTATATCTTATCTATAATAACTTAAACAGAAGTCATTTGTAGTATTTTGAGTATTATACTTAAAACATTTTAATATAACCAATACAAATGTAAATATTAGTAGTTATTATAATTTTTTTGCAAGCCGAACAAGCACTTTAAAGATTCACGAGCATTTAATAATTCAACATCAAATTATGAGGAAGATAGCTTGTGTGACAGGCTAACCTGCCATGATTTAAATTGTTATTATCAGGGGAGTTTCCATGCGGGTATATGGCTGATGTTACCAATTCCCAGTTGCTTCATTAAACTGAACTGGTGTTCTTATAGTGCCAGCAGAGGCTACACCAGGGAAATAACTTAATTGAAAGGATGTTGACAGTAATATAACCATATAACATGTTCCACGATGCAGTGTTTTCGATATAGAAACCAAATTTCTAACTTACAACTAGATCATGCCTAATTATGGATTACTGCTGCCTTGTTCCATTGATCAATTTTTGGCACTTGTTTGGAACAATCGTAAACTCATGAAAAATTGTGAATGCATTGCTACAAATCCACTTTTAAACAAATTCCTGGTTTGTCATGTGGTTCAGCACATCCAGCTTTGCACGGAATCTCCTAAATTAGGTTGTACAGTAAACTGTGTTGATGTGAGGTGGAAATGTTAGAGCGACATAGATAAATTATATGAATGGGGAAAAGTAAATAAGATTTTCATTGTTCCGTTTCAGTGCATAAAACAATTAACCACACTTGACTTGAAAATCTGTGTCAAAACGAATTCCACAATGGAAAACTCAAAGTTAGCATCTTGGGTTGTAAACACAAACATTTTCAGAATGGTCCAGAGCTGAGGAAGAGCAAAAGTTTTTCTTTAAAAAAATGCACTTGTGCAAAAAAATAATGCAAAGGGCGATGGAATGAGGTCCAGAATTGAGAGAGAGGCTAAAGCTGTGCAAAGCAATGATCTGGTCTCTCTTTATAGAAGGTTGTTTTGGCCACAGAAACAAGGGGAAGATGTACAAAAAGGTTCCATTGTAATGTTCTCCAACTAGTACTTGGGGGAATGATTAACCCACACCCTTTCATTGTAGATAGACAAAAATGCTGGAGAAACTCAGCGGGTGAGGCAGCATCTATGGAGCGAAGGAATAGTTGACGTTTCAGGTCGTGACACTTCTTTAGACTGATGTGGGGATGGGGGGGCAGGAAGAAAGTAAGAGGTGGAGAGCTGGGAAGGGGAGGAGTCGTCTACTCCCTTTCATTGCAGAGCATGTTTGACTGCTGATAGTCCTGTCACTAGTTGTATGTGGATAGGCTGCCTGCCTCAGCAGAGGCTAACATTGTGAGTAGCAGGGAGAGCTAGCCTACTACAATTATGTCAATTATATTTTAGTGGCAAAATATTGATGCATGGAACAAAGCAGCAGTATAACGAGGCATGATCTAGTTGTAAGTTAGAGGTTTGGTATCCACATCAAAATCACTGCACCGTGAAACAGGTTATATGGTAATATATCTGCAACTGTGCCTCTCAAATGCCTGGAGCCTTCTAGACATCTCGATTATAAAAAAACTCAGAGGTCAAGGCCATTCAGCTAATCGTCAATGTTAGTTGAAAAAGAGCAGCTCCGTTTAACCTTATCATCTAGGACTAGTTCTGTAGCCCTGTTGCTGCAGCTCATAAACATTTCCTGAAAGCTGAGGAGGGTGTCTGCAGTTGCTACCATTTCAGATTGATCTTTAGACTCCTACCACCCTCTTGTGAAGATCTCTCCTCTAATCCTTCAATCTATGCGCTATCAAGTACAAATTTCATTATTCTGTTTAGGTACATATGCCAATTAAATGCACTTAACTTGGCTCCTGCATTTGCTTCTGGGCCCCTTTGATGTGGGGAAAGAAGCCTCCCATTTACTTTTCCAGAGCACAATAAAGAACAGCAATGCAGGACAAAATGGGCTTCACGTTTTGTCATACTATATCATACCACCCCTACTGGCAGTTTCCCCAAGTTGTTGTTGAGTCTCAGGACCTGTTCCATTTTCCCTGCATCATCATTTAAACTAAAGTACCATTAGTTCACCTTGGGTTTAAAAGGTTGTTTTGTAGTATCTGAATAATTTATCCAGTGACCAGAACAACATTAACCCCTCAATCATTATAATGGTTTGCAATGTCATTTATCATTTCTGTTTGTGGGACATCACTGCTTACCGTGCAGTTGTTTGCTTCCCATTATTTTACAGCAGTGGTAACATTTCACAAAAAGACTGAAGGATTTCTGGATCCCCTGAGTAAGTCAAGGATGCTTCCTCTTCAGTTGAAGGTTACATGATCAATAGTGGGTTAATGTTCAATTATAATTACTGTCAAGGTGGATACTATTTTCGAATGAATTCACTGATCTTTAAAAGATTTCCTAATTAAATGCTTTGTGACTTTGATTGAGTGACTTGGCAGAGTTTGGCTCAAGTGGAGTCTTTGTTGAATTGTTAAGATCAGCCACTGCTTGTGAGTGGGAGAACATGATCTGATAGAGTTCACCAAGTGAATTGGCTGGTTTCTGGATAGCTTCACCTTATTTTAATTATTATAGTTATTAACTTAATTCTGATCACGTTGATCACATTGAATTGTTTTTGCTGATGTTTTAATCTGGTGCGCAGCAATAAGTGGGAGGAAACTATGCATTTCTTTATAGAACAGAATCAACATGTTCACACTTTTTAAAATGATTTCTTGGATTTGCGCAGAATCACCTTGAAAACAGGAGGTGGGCATCATGAGATCCCTGAGTTCCCCCATGTTGCTCTCACACTGGACTGATGATTATCAATAGCTGTAGATAAGATTCCTATAGAAACATGCAGTTTGGTTCCAAAAATTCTGTATACTTCAAATGTTCTTTACCATAACACTATATCTGTCTAGTTTGTGCAGATTGCCAAATTAATGTGTAAAGAACTCTGCAGGATATATGAACTCCAGGAGCTCACCCTCTCATCTTCACACCAATAATACTGTTCAAGAGGTGAGGCATTGACCAGGTCCTGAACAACTTGATAACACCATTCAGATGCTGCGATGTTGCATAGTGGCCGTGTCTTGCTGGCTAATTTTCTCTTTAAGTAAGGCAAAATACTGCCACTCTATGCCTTGACATTTGTGAAAATATAGTCAAAGTGAGGAAGGTCTGTGATTTAGGAGTACATGACGTGCTGGCAAATGTGATGCAAAGGTGCAAGCAAACCTACAATGTGACGGATACATTATGTGACGGATAGCATCTGGATAAACAGGGTCTGATTAGAGCATCTGGATAAACAGGGTCTGATTGGGAACACTCAACATGGATTTGTGCCTGGAAGGTCATGTTTGACTAATCCTCTTGAATTTTTTGAAGAGGTTACTCGGGAAATTGATGAGGGTGAAGCAGTGGATGTTGTATATATGGACTTCAGTGAGGCCTTTGACAAGGTTCCTCATGGAAGGTTGGTTAAGAAGGTTCAATTGTTGGGTATTAATGGTGGAGTAGCAAGATGGATTCAACAGTGGCTGAATGGGAGATGCCAGAGAATAATGGTGGATGGCTGTTTGTCAGGTTGGAGGCCAGTGACTAGTGGGGTGCCACAGGGATCTGTGTTGGGTCCACTGTTGTTTGTCATGTACATCAATGATCTGGATGATGGTGTGGTAAATTGGATTAGTAAGTATGCAGATGATACTGAGATAGGTGGTGTTGTGGATAATGAAGTAGATTTTCAAAGTCTACAGAGAGATTTATGCCAGTTGGAAGAGTGGGCTGGAAGATGGCAGATGGAGTTTAATGCTGATAAGTGTGAGGTGCTACATCTTGGCAGGATAAATCAAAATAGGACTTACATGGTAAATGGTAGGGAATTGAGGAATGCAGTTGAAAAGAGGGATCTAGGAATAACTGTGCACAGTTCCCTGAAGGTGGAATCTCATGTAGATAGGGTGGTAAAGAAAGCTTTTGGTGTGCTGGCCTTTATAAATCAGAGCATTGAGTATAGAAGTTGGGATGTAATGTTAAAATTGTACAAGGCATTGGTGAGGCCAATTCTGGAGTATGGTGCACAATTTTGTTCTTTAGTTCTTTCCACTTCCAAACAAATGTGGTTGGATTATTCAGCGTATGATCAACCTGTGTCAATAAATCCTGGACCATGGTAACATATATGCGTACGTATACTGTTGCTCATCAAATAACAGTACTGATACTCCATATTAAGAGCATTGATTTGCCGTTAAAATGAATTCTGTAATAACATGTCAACGGTAGCAGTGACAATCGAACACTGCGGTTTTAATGTTTCACGTGTTCACAATATAATTAATCCATCTTTATAGATTAAAACAAATATTAACATTGGGAATTAAAACACATTTGATTGCATTCCGTTAACAAACATAGTCAATGTTCGCTCTGAAGACATTTCCAGGATAATAGGATCAGGGAGGGGGGTGTGTGTGAATCAGTGCGTGGTGGGTAGATGGCCGCGGGGTGGTTTGAAGGCAGTCGAAGCAGAATGGATGGATTGAGGCAGGTGAATTAGTACGTTTTGGTTGGAGTAGGAAGAATTGTGAGGGGAGAGCACGGGGGATGTCAGTGGTGTTGAATGGGGGGGTTCAGTACGGGATTAATGGGGGTAGACAAAAGTGCTGGAGAAATTCAGCAGGTGAGGCAGCATCTATGGAGCAAAGGAAAGGCAACATTTCGGGTCGAGACCCTTCTTCAGACTGTTCCCCCCATTCTTCTCAAATGGGAGGATCAGTACAGGATGGATGGGAGAGAGAGATCAGCGCAGGATTAAATGGGGGGGGGGGGGGGGGGGGGTCAGTACAGTGTGGATTGGAGGGTCTGTGCAGGATGAATGGAGGAGCACTACAGGATGAATGAGGGGAAGGTGCAGCGTAAATGGAGGGTGGGTCAGTATGGGATGAATGCATGGATTAGTACGGGATGGATGGGAGATCAGTACAGGATGGTTGGAGGAGAAGTGCAGGATGGATGGGAAAGGGGTAAGTACAGGGTCCATTGGGGAACCAGTGTAGGATGGATGGGGGGGAGAGGGGGGGTGGCAGGAGAATTAATGCGAGGTGGATGGGGGGGGGAGATGGGGAGGGGAGCCCAGGGGATGTCAGTGAGGACTGAATCGAGGTGGGAATGTAGATCGGTGCGGGATGTTGAGGAGACGTCCCAGGATAAGGGGGGGGGGGGGGGGGGGGGAGGGGGGGTACAACAAGAGAGAGAGAGAGAGTGAGAAGGGAGGCGAGGTGGGGAGGAAGGAGGGTCAGCGCTCCTCGGACAACATCGCCCCGCTGCCTTGGCTTTAGGAACTCCTCGCCACCGCCTCCCTCCTCCGCTAGCCAACGGCAAGGTGCGGGGCTGAGCGGTGCAGCTCAAAGATCCTATAACTATAGTATCTTTGGTGCAGCTGCTTCAGAAGTGTCGGAGCGAATGACGGGCCCCGCACAGCGACTGCGACTGCGACAGCGGCTCCATCTCCTCCTCCTCCTGCTTGCAAACCCGCTAACGGCGATAACCGCTTTTTTAAAAACAACCCTCCCGCAGGCCGAGGCCTCCCCCTCCCTCCCTCCTCCCGGTCTCGGCGTGCGGGAGGGTTTTTTTTAAAGTGCCGTTAGTGGGTTTGCAAGCAGACGCCCTTATCAGGGCGGGCGGGAGGAGGACGAGATGGAGCCGCTGTTCTGGGCCTGTCATTTGCTCCGACACTTTGTCACCACGCACCTAGTATCTTTCCCACGCAATACAGCCGTCACCGCCGACACAAAATGTTGCGTTCCTTTTCTCCAGAGATGCTGCCTGACCCGCGGAGTTATTCCAGTTTTTTGTGTCTATCTTCGGTACAAACCAGTATGTGGTTGCCAAGCCGGGCAAAATGGCTCGGTGTTTAGGTTGCCCAGCGGTGCTTTGAGTGGTCTGTGGCACCCGGGCAACCATTAATTTCGAGCCCTGGTTATACAGGACAAGTTAATGCAATGTAACACATAAGCACATTTTTGAGCATGAATATAAAGCAGAGTCATCAACATCTTTTAAAAATGCGGAAGAATTTAGGCCTCCGCGTAACATCAGTGTTCACGTGGTTACAGAAGGGTGAAGGCTCTGATAGCAAGCCCTAGTTAGTGAGTGAGTTTGGTCAACAAGGAAGGATGGGTGACAATTCAGGTCAGGACCCTTCTTCAGCCTGGGTCTGACAGTCTCAAGAGGGGTCCTGACCCAAAACGTCGCCCATCCTTTTCATCCAGAGGTGCGGCCTGACCTGCTGAATTACTCCAGCATTTTGTGTCTATCTTTGGAATAAACCAGCATTTCAAGTTCCTTTCTACACACTTAGATTAAAGTGGTGTTGAAAGTATTAAGGTGGACAAATCTCCAGCGCCTTATGGGATCTATTGCAGGTTGGTGAGAGAGGGAAGAGAAGAGATTTGCAGGAGCCTTGATGAAGATCTTTGTATCTATTGGAGAGAAGCCAATGTTGGTCTTTCATTTAAGAAGGGGTAGAGAGAATCCAGGAAATTATAGGGCGGCGAACCTCAGGTCTGTGATAGGGAAGCTGTTGGAGAAGTCTGAAGAAGCGTCTCAACCCGAAACGTCACCAATTCCTTCTCTCCATGGATGGTGCCACCCGCTGCGTTACTCCAGCATTTTGTGTCTACCTTTGATTTACCAGCATCTGCAGTTCTTTCTTAAACAAGCTGTTGGAGATAGGATAGGATTTACTCATACTTGAAAGAGAATAGGCTAATGCGGGACAATCAGCATTGCTCTGTCTGAGGCAGGACATGTCATACTAACATGAATTAGTGTTTTTAAGAATGTGGCAAAGTTGATTTACGAGAGTAGGACAGTAGTGATGTTGTCCACACAGATTTTTGTAAGGCAATGGATGAAGTCACGCAAGGTGGTTTAATACAGAAGATAGATGCATGGGATCCATGGTTTACCATAATGCTGCCTGGATTGGGGGTTTTAGCGATGAGGGGAGGTTGAAGGGAGATCTGATAGAAGGTCAGAGGGGGAATGTTAAAAGTAGATGCGTGAGACAAATTATTTAGAGAATCTTTAATAAACTAAACACAGTTTAGATTACTCCATATTTCTCATGCATTACCGTGACATGCTGCATGTTACTTTACACTGGACTTGGAATACAAGCTTTGTTTAGCTATAAGCAAAGTTGACTTTGCTAGATTTAATTTTTAGTCATAAAAGGCTGAATGAAGATTTGACGTCGTGGAATTAGAAGGAATGCAGGACAGAGCAGATGGAATGGAATAGTTTGCATTGCAGAATGGTCAAGATATCCAAGATTTAAAATAATAGGATGAGGAAGTAGAGGAACATTGAGAGATATTTGTTCACCCTGAAGGATGGTCTTGGTCTGGAGCTCACTTCCTGAAAGGATGTTGGAGGTAAAATCCCTTGTCCCATTTAACAAATATACACTTTAAAATGCAGACCTAGAGGTGGAAAGTGGGACGTGGCTGGTGTGGGCATGATGGGCTGAATGGCCTCTTGTGAAGTAAATGTCAGTGATTCTATTGTGTGACCAAACAACAGTGCAGAGGTAAGTGAATATATATTGTGGAGATAATACTGAGGGGAACCATCTGCAAAGACACATAATTTTAATCTTGAGAAAGTGACTTGTGGTGAAATTCTAAAACCATTTTGATGACATTCCAGAACTAGTTAAATAGCAGCTCTGCAGTTCCCAGCTCTGCCATTGGATGGAACTAGACTGCAGCAAGTCCCTTCCAGGGTGGTTATTTGGTCTGTACAAAAATATCTGAAGTTCTGCAGTCAATAAGTTAAAATTATTATCCCGCTTCAATATAATTGGGTTTTTTTAACTGAAAAGTTGATTTGAAAAAATGTGGTTTAAAATGTCATAAATTCCTTTTGTGCAAACTTACTTTTAAAAATATGTAGATTTTAGAATAAAACAGGCTGTTAACAGATCCTGGTACAGCTGTGATTATCTTACACAGTCAACTCATAAATGTTTTCCCAACTTTCCCAAATTCATGCAAACAGTAGCACTTACAGATATGTTTGTGTCATTCATGATGGCACTGTGCCACTAGTAATTTCAATAAGACCGTCAATATCATTACCGAATCATCGGCAACACGGTTCATGCCATCTATGCACTTATTCTCTTCAGTCCTGAGAATGCCCTTTTGTTAGTAAAATTGGAAATATATCATCAGTTGTAACCTATTAAATTCCACTAGTTTTTCATATTCAAAGCCATTCTTGTAAAAATTGTACATTTTGAAAAAATATTCATGGATATTTTAGCCGTTTAACAAGTTCCTGGTTTTAATTGTATCATGGCATAAAAGGTACTTTGTTGTTAAATTTAATATGATTCGTGATGTATGATGGTAACTGAGCAACTCAGAGGTTTGTTCAAGGAGTTAATTAAAGTTTTAAATGGTGGAAATTTCAATCTGCCCATAGTATAGAAAACTATCATGACAGACTGAGGGAAGACGGTCTGCTTTTTCAAAACTGAACAGTGTGTCCTATGCGTTGCTGGAATATCTTATGCATACAAAAAAGGATAAAATTAGTGAATGGATTGGAGAATTTCATTTAGATAATTCATTCTGTTAATAAAGTTTCATCCAGACAGAATAACATATATTGGACCTTTCAGCTGCGGACATCAACAATGAATGTTCCCTATAATCCTGGCATATGCTTCTATTGAATTGATGTTTAGGGTTTAAGAAAGAAAATGTTTAGGAAATGGGGGAAAAAGCAAACAACACTGAGCTAAGCTGGCTCTCCCGGCAGACCCATTGTCTCTGCTTGTTCGTGCCCCACCAAACTCATCTCCACATACCTTGACTCCATACTATCCCCCTTGGTCACACCCCTTCCCACCTATGTTCTAGACACCTTAGACACTCTTCGCTGCCTCCGCGCATTCCACTCTCTAGGCCCTCACCCCCTCATCTTCACCATGGATGTCCAGTCACTCTACATCTCCATCCCCCACCAGGATGGCCTCAAAGCCCTCCGGTTCTTCCTCGACCAGAGGAGCAACCTATACCCAGCCACTGACACTCTCCTCCGCCTAGCGGAGTTGGTCCTCACCCTCAACAACTTTACGTTTGACTCCTCCCATTTCCTCCAAACACAAGGCGTAGCTATGGGCACACGCCTGGGCCCCAGCTACGCCTGCCTCTTTGTTGGGTATGTTGAACAATTCTTGTTCAATACGTACCAGGGCCCCATCCCCGACCTCTACCTCCGTTACATTGACGACTGCTTTGGGGCCACCTCCTGCACCCACACACAACTGACTGACTTCATCCACTTCACCACCAACTTCCATCTGGCACTACAATACACCTGGACCATTTGCGACACTTCCCTACCATTCCTTGACCTCACCATCTCCATCGCAGGGGACAGACTTCTGACCGACATACACTACAAACCAACTGACTCACATGGCTATCTGGACTACACGTCTTCCCACCCTGCTCCATGTAAAGACTCCATCCCCTACTCCCAATTCCTCCGCCTACGCCGCATCTGTTCCCAGGATGAGACGTTCCACACCAGCATCGGAAATGTCCTCACTCTTCAGGGAACGGGGATTCCCCTCCGCCACCATAGATGAGGCTCGCACCAGGGTCTCATCCTTACCCCGCAACACTGCTCTCTCTCCCCATCCCCGCACTTGCAACAAGGGCAGAGTCCCCCTAGTCCTCACCTTTCACCCCACCAGCCGGCAAATACAACACATAATCCTCCGCCATTTCCGCCACCTCCAACGTGACCCCACCACTCGCCACATCTTCCCATCTCCCCCTATGTCTGCCTTCCGCAAAGACCGCTCCCTCCGCAACTCCCTTGTCAATTCTTCCCTTCCCTCCCGTACCACCCCCTCCCTGGGCACTTTCTGTTGCAACCGCAAGAAATGCAACACCTGTCCCTTCACCTCCCCCCTCGACTCCATTCAAGGACCCAAGCAGTTGTTCCAGGTGTGACAAAGGTTCACCTGTATCTCCTCCAACCTCATCTACTGCATCCGCTGCTCTAGATGTCAGCTGATTTACATCGGGGAGACTAAGCGGAGGTTGGGCGATCGTTTCACTGAACACCTCCACTCAGTCCGCAATAACCTACCTGAACTCCCGGTGGCTCAGCACTTTAACTCCCTCTCCCATTCCCAAACCGACCTCTCTGGGTCTCCTCCATTGCCAGAGTGAGCAACATCGGAAATTGGAGGAACAGCACCTCATATTCCGCCTGGGTTGCTTGCGTCCGGATGGCATGAACATTGAATTCTCCCAATTTTGCTAGCCCTTGCTGTCTCCTCCCCTTCCTTTACCCTCGAGCTGTCTCCTCCCATCCCCCCGCCCTCGTGCTCCTTCTCCTCTCTTTTTCCTTCCTTCTCCCCCCCATCCCCCATCAGTCTGAAGAAGGGTTTCAGCCCGAAACGTCGCCTATTTCCTTCGCTCCTTAGATGCTGCTGCACCCGCTGAGTTTCTCCAGCATTTTTGTGTACCTCTGAGCTAAGCTCGCTATACTAAAATGATATTGAATAGAACCTACTTTATTACCAAGGCACGTCCATTGAGTTAGCAGTTACACCAAAGGAGAACATTTTTTAGTCCCTGTTGAAAATATAGAGCTTCAAGTGCCAGTTATGAATATTGGTAATATTGGTGTATACTTTGATTGTTCTTCAGCCATGAACTTAAATGATTGGTAAGTTGACTGTATAGCTTGTCTAATGTTCAATGTAAACTATTAATGGGCGTCAGAAAATCATTTTGATGTTTTTCAACTGGTGGCTGAGATATTCACTCATGATTTACTTTTTCCAGTGAGACATTGCTGGCGTCATGACATTTGGGCCAAAGGGCCTGTTTTATGTTCCATGAGAGGCATAGATAATGTGGATGGCCATACTTTTGTTTTTCAGGGTAGGGGTGTCGAAGCTAGAGGCTGTAGGTTTAAAGTGAAAGGGGAAGATTTAAATCAAGGGACTCTGAGGATTAACTTTCTCAGACAAAGATTGGTGGGTATACGCAAGAGGAATCTGTAACTGTGGATACAATTATAATGAATAAATGATATTTGGATATTTACACAAAATAGACAAGGTTCAGAGGGATATGGACCAAATGCAGGAAGATTTGGACTAGCTCAGATATACATCTTTGTTGGCATGGATTGAAGTGTTGGGCTTAAGAGCCTGTTTCTGACTCTTGCCTTTGACAAGGTCCCACACAAGAGATGACTGTGCAAAATTAGAGCACATGGTATTGGGGGTAGGATATTGACATGGATAGAGAACTGGTTATCAGAGAGGAAGCAAAGAGTAGGAATTAACGGGCCCTTTTCAGAATGGCAGAAAGTGACTAGTGTGGTGCCGCAAGGCTCGGTGCTAGGACCCAGCTATTTACAATATATATTAACAATTTAGACGAGGGTATTAAATGTGACATCTCCAAGTTTGTGGATGACACAAAGCTGTGTAGCACTGTGACCTGCGAGGAGGATGCTATGAGGCTTGGATAGGTTGGGTGAGTAGGCAGATGCATGGCTGATGCAGTATAATGTGGATAAAGGTGAGGTTATCCACTTTGGTGGCAAGAACAGGAAGGCAGATTATTATCTGAGTGGTGTCAGATTAGGAAAAGGGGAGGTGCAACAAGACCTGGGTGTGCTAGTATATCAGTCACTGAAAGTAAGTATGCAGGTACAGCAGGCAGTGAAGATAGCTGATGGCATGTTGGCTTTCATTGCGAGAGGATTTGAGTTTAGGAGCAACAAGGTCCTAATGCAGTTGTTCAGGGCCCTGGTGAGACCACACTTGGAGTATTGTGTGCAATTTTAGTTTTCTAATTTGAGGAAGGGCATTTTTGCTATAGAGGGAATGCAGTGTAGATTCACCAGGTTAATTCATGGGTTGGTGGGACTGTCATGATGAAAGAATGGGTCGACTGGGCTTGTATTCACTGGAATTCAGAAGGGATCTTATAGAAACAAAGACATTTCTTAAAGGATTGGACAGTCTAGATGCAGGAAAAATGCTGGGGAGTCCAGAACCCAGGGTCACAGTTTAAGAATAAGGGGTAGGCCATTTAGGACTGAGATGAGGAAAAACTTTTTCACCCAGAGAGTTGTGAATCTGTGGGATTCTCTGCCACGGAAGGCAGTGGAGGCCAATTCACTGGATGTTTTCACGAGGGGGTTAGATTTAGCTCTTAGGGCTAAAGGAAGCAATGGATATGGGGAAAAAGCAGGGGTACATGATTTTAGATGATCAGCCATGATCATATTGAATGGCGGTGCTGGCTCGAAGGGCCGAATGGCCTACTCCTGCACCTACTTTTCTATGTTTATATGTTTCATGCTATATGGTTCCATGACTCTATAACACCGCATATCATGAATAAATTAAACAAAATACAGCAGAAATCCATTTTAGTGAAGTCCAGACAGCCCTCTGGAGAATTCTGCCTCCTTTTCCTGCTAGGATATTGGCTGGATATCCCCTGGATTTTCTCTTCTCCTTTTCCCCAGGACTGCCTTACAAAGCAGAGACTGGAAAAGTCAGATAGAATGTGTATGTCGGGATTGTGAAAATGAAGAAGCTATGAGAACATTTCATGATTCTGCCAAGGCAAGTAAATGAAAAGGGAGTGATCAAATGGATAAAAAGTGGTGAAGTTACTCAGCGGGTTAGGCAACATCTCTGGGGAACATGGATAGGTGACGTTTTGGGTCGAGACCCTTTTTCAGACTCAAAGGAATGCTGCTCGTGGGTGTTTGCTGAGAACAAGAAAAAGTGAGAGCATGTTTTAATTGAAAATGATCATGGATAAAACAGTTTTGTGCAAACTGGTGAAGCATGCCACATACTGTAGAAACAGGTCCTTCAACTCACCGTGTGCATGCCAACCATCCAGTTGACTGTGCCTGAACCACTATGTAGTGGATCACCAACTTCCTGACAGAAAGGAAGCAGCATGTGAGGCTGGGAAAGCACATCTCAGACCCGCTGACCCTCAATATAGGAGCACCGCAAGGCTGCGTACTCTCCCCTCTCTACTCTACACCAATGACTGCACCACCACAGACTCCTCTGTCAAGCTTCTCAAGTTTGCAGACGACACAACCCTGATTGGACTGATCCAGGATGGGGAGGAACCTACCTACAGACAGGAAGTGACACAGTTGGAGTCCTGGTGCCGTTGCAACAACCTGGAGCTCAATTAGAATGGAGACGAGGAAACACTTTTTCTCACAGAGAGTGATGAGTCTGTGGAATTCTCTGCCTCAGAGGGCGGTGGAGGCAGGTTCTCTGGATGCTTTCAGGAGAGAGCTATATAGGGCTCTTAAAAATAGCAGAGTCAGGGGATATGGGGAGAAGGCAGGAACAGGGTACTGATTGGGGATGATCAACCATGATCACATTGAATGGCGGTGCTGGTTCAAAGGGCCGAATGGCCTACTCCTGCACCTATTGTCTATTGTATAGTGTCTATTGTCAATGCTCTTAAGTCAGTGGAATTGATTGTAGATTTTAGGAGAGCTCCCACACCCCTCCCTCCACTCACCATCAACAACACCACAGTCATATCTGTGGAGTCATTTAAGTTCCTTGGAACCATCATCTCCAAGGACCTTAAATGGGGGGTTCCCATCGACTGCACAGTCAAAAGGGCCTAACAGAGGATGTACTTCTTGCAGGAGTAGAAAAAACATAATCTGCCACAGGCAATGATGGTCCAATTCTATACAAATGTCATAGAGTCTGTCTTCACTATCCCCATCATGGTCTGGTTTGGCACAGCCACCAAGCATGACATCCGGAGGCTGCAGCACGTTGTTCGATCAGCGGAGAAGGTTGTTTGCTGTAACCTTCCCCCAAAGAACAAACTGTACACTGCAAAGGCCAGGAAGCGAGCGGGTACGATCACCTCTGACCCCTCTCACCCTGGCCACAAACTCTTTGAAGCACTTTCCTCTGGAAGGTGACTCCAGACTCTCAAAGCCGCCACAGCCAGACATAAAAACAGCTTTTCTTTTCCACGCGCAGTAGCTCTACTCAACAGCCAAAAGTTTGATACCTTCTGGTATTTTATTGCAATCTTCACATGTTTAATTTATAATGTTTTACTTTTAATTGTCTATTGTATATCATGTTGTTGCTTGTGAGCAAAGCACCAAGGCAAATTCCTTGTATGTATACATACTTAGCTAATAAAATGTATTCAATTCAATTCAATTCAATTCAATATTAATCCCATTTATCAGTAATTTTACCTTCTAATTCCAGTTTTCAACCACCCTCCGGATGAAAAGATTCTTCCTCGGATTTTTCTAAATCTGTTACACAATTCTCTGCCCTCTTCTTTTCAACTCCTTTGCTATGGGGGAAAAGGTTTGTACTATCCAATCTATTTCTGTCCCTCGTAATTCCTCTGTCTCCTTCATCCAACAAAAATAAACCAGTTTGTTTTGTTATGACTGTAATACTCCATCTAAAACATACTCCTCTTCCCCTCTCCAGTGCAATGATGCCCCTCCTACACTCTGACTGGAATTACACATAGTATATGAGCTGTGTTGCAGCTTTATGAAACCCATGCTTTATTAAGATTTATTAAACCATGATCTGTCTGATCATATATTTAATCATCGAGCTAATTAAAGCAAGTATTCCATATGCCTTCTTCACCACCTTCATCCTTCCACATGTTCTATCGAAGGATCTCAATCCGAAACATCAACCATTCCTTCTCTGCAGATAGACTGTCAGTCCTGCTGAGTTACTCCAGCTTTTTTGTGTCTATCTTCTTGTCCCATCTCTTCTGAGATCTGTTGAAATGTACATCCTTGGACCCTACCATTCGTTTTCTATACATTTATCCACACTTAATTTGTGTTGTTTTAGTCTTCCCAAAGTGCATAACCTTACAATTATCACAATTAAATTCCATTTGCTATTGCTCTGCTCATCCTACCAACTGATTAACATCAACCTGTTGCCTTAAATTAGTGACAATGCCACTAATTTGAGTATCATCTGGGAACTTATTATCATACTTTCAACATTCACAACCATGGTGTTAATGTGTATAACAAACTGCAAGGGTCCCAGCATTGATTCCTGAGGTATACCACTGTTCACATGGATCCAATCATATAACAGAGCATAGATCAATACAGCACAGGAACAGGCCCTTCAGCCCACAATGTCCTCGTCAAATATGATGCCAAGTTAAATAAATCACTTCTGCATGCATGTAATCCATATCACTTCATTCCATGCACATCCATGGGTCTATGTAAAAGCCTCTAATCCCTTATATCTGCTTCCACCACTATCCCAGCCAATGCGTTCTGGGCACCTGCCACGCACCTTTAAACGTTGCCCCTCTCAACTTAAGGCTGTGCCTTCCAGTTTTTGACATTTACACCCTGGGAAAAAGGTTCTGAACCTATCCATGCTTCTTATAATTTTGTATACTTCTATGAGGTCTCCCCTCTGCCTCTGACATCCCAGAGAAATCAATCCAAGTTTGTCCAACTTTTCCAACTCTCGTCCAGACAACTAACTGGTAAACCTCTTCTGCACTCTCTCGAAAACCTCCATATCCTCTTGTAAAGGGGTGACCAGAATTGCACAGAACATTCCAAATGCAACCTAACCAAAGTCCTATAAAGCTGCAAAATGACTACCGGATTCTTCCACTCAATGCCCCGACCAGTAAAGGAAGTGTACCACTCTATCAACTTGTGTTGCCACTTTCAGGGAGCTATGGATTTGAACCCAAATATTATTCTGTACACCAATGCTGTTAAGAGTCTTCACAAAAACAAGGCATCATGAAAACATTCCTCGACTATCACTGATGGGACTGAAGACTGATAAATACCCAGGGCCTGATGGTCTGCATCCCAGGGTACCTAAGGAGGTGGCTCTGGAAATCATGAATGCATTGGTGATCATATTCCAATGTTCTTTCGATTCAGGATCAGTGGCTTGGAAGGTAGCTAATCCCACTTTTTAAAAAGGTGGAGGAGAAAACAGGGAATTTTACTTCGGAGTCACGTGAGTGATTCCGTGAAGAACCCGCTCAGCACGCATGCACGGCATTACGCCAGCAGTGCAACAAGCGGCTACAGCGGGAGTCAGGCGCTCCCGCTGCAATTTAAGACGGACCGTCAGGTAAGTGAACTGAGGTCGGCTTTACTTACCAAAGAAGAGCCGTCTGATTTCTCTTTCAGAAATGAGTACACCAAAGACAAGGCTCTCAAAGAAATCTGTCCCCCGTTGGACTCCACCAGAGGAGCTTTCCATCAGGGGGGGGGGGTGGGGCAGCAACAGGCGGTAGGAACGCTAACCGAGCGCTCCGCTATCCCCGACACCGTGCCGAGCCCAGCTCCGCTAGCGCCTGAGCAGCGCGTGGAGCGAAAGCTTGGAGTAGGTGCTCCAGTGAGGTGCGCCCCAAGAGGGGCGCTCTCGCAGAGGGAGGTCAGGCACTCCCTCCACAGTGCCTTGTGCACTATCCATTGCTTCCACCTTACCAGAGGATAGCTTTGGTGACCAGGACTGGGCTGGTCAAGAAGAGGGGACGATGGCTGAAGATCTCAGGAGCATGCAAACGAACAAGAAGAGCTGCTTAGTGTAGTGGACCGCTACGTGGCAACCCCACGTGCAGGAAGACCGTTAGAAGCCAAACTAGCGGCCAGCATCAACCACCTCTCCAACAGGGCTCTACAGGAGCAGGTGGTCAATGATGCTTTAGAAACATATACAGCGCCGGAGAACTGTGAGTCCCTCAAAGTGCCAGCTGTAAACAGCCAAATCTGGGGGCACGTTGGGACAAACATTCGACACCACGAGCTAAAACTGCAGCGGATCCTCAGGCTCCTGACGTTGGCCATCACTTTGTTTGCTCGTTACGTGGACAACACCGAGATGACCACCACTCAATAGGATACTCTCGCGCTGTTGTGCAATACGCAATTTGAGATTAACAACCTGCATAAAGAAATAATAAAACCTGCCCTCAATCCTAAATTTGCGGGGTTGTGCAAAACCCCAGTCTCTGAGCCAGACATGCTGTTCTTTGGCAATGACCTCCCTAAGCGAATGATGGATATGGCCGAGGCCTCAAAAACTCAAGGTCTCATGAAGGCAGGGCACGGGACAAGCAAACCTAGAGCAATACACACCTAGTGGCAGCACCCCGTCGCGTCCACCAGTCGACGTCCACCATATAGGACTGGTGATTTGTCTTACATCCAGATAAATCTAAGTTGAAGCCATCCACAACTATGGACTGCTTGAGCTTCACAATTAATTCAGTCCATATGACTGTAACTTTGCCAAGAGACAAAACAGTTGCATTGGCACAATCATGCAACAATCTAATGGTCAACAAATGACCAACTATTCGACAAGTAGCAAGAGTAATTGGGACATTGGTAACAGCATTTCCGGCTACGCAATTCGGACCTTTGCACTATCAAAACTTACAAAGAGCAAAGGTACAGGCACTAAAACGACATGCAGGTCATTATGATCGTGTCATGAAGTTACCCACTGAAGCAATATCAGAACTACAGTGGTGGGCAGAAAACGTTTGGCATAGTTTCAGCCCTATTATCATCACTAACCCTACGCTAGTTATCCAAACAGATGCCAGTGCTCAAGGCTGGGGAGCAACTAATGCCATATCCAGCACAGGTGGTAGATCGACTAACCCTGAGTCATCATTACTACTTACACTGGGCATAAATTATCTAGAGATGTTGGGTGCCTTCTATGGTTTAAATGCATATGCATCAAATATGCATCACTTGCATGTTCGGTTACAAATAGATAATACTACGGTGGTGGCCTACATTAACCATATGGGCGGCATAAAATCGTTATCATGCGACAAGTTGGTTAACACAATTTGGCAATGGTGTGTCGAAAGACATATTTGGCTATCAGCAACTTACCTGCCAGGTAAGCTAAATACAGTGGCAGACACCAGGTCACGTAAATTTAATGACAACATCGAATGGATGCTAAACCCCAAAATATTTGCAAAAATTGTCAAGCAATATGGCATGCCAGATATCGATTTATTCTCATGAAGGCTAAATCACCAGGTACCTATGTATGTCGCCTGGGAACCAGACCCTGAGGCAGCAGCGGTAGATGCGTTCGCGCTGGATTGGGTAAATTTCTTCTTCTATGCATTTCCTCCCTTCTGCCTCATTAGTCGGGTACTACGCAAAATACAAATGGAGTCTGTTTCAAGTATTTTGATAGTACCCGACTGGCCTACGCAGCCATGGTTCCCGATACTCCATGACATGGTTGTTGGAACTCCGATGACATTTCCCAGTGACGCAGAATTATTAAAACACCCAGTGTCTGGCATAAGCCACCCATGCCATGAAAAAATCAAACTCCTGGGTTGCAGATTCTGAACAGACCATTGCTGGGACTTGGATTATCAGAACAAACTGTCGACACCATGTCAGCATCCCTCCGAACATCCACCAAAAAACAGTACTTTACCAATATCAAAAAATGGGAAAAGTACTGCCTGGATACAGGGACCACCTACCAACTGCATCAGTCACCAACGTACTGGAATTCCTGGCCAAACTTCACTACGAAGAAGGACTCAGCTACATTGCCACCAACACAGCGAGAAGTGCCCTGTCTGCCTACTTAACACTAGCACCAGGACAACAGGCCATGGGATCTCACCCGCTAGTGGTAAAATTAATGAAAGACATTTACAATACCAACCCCCCTAGACCAAGGTACACCCATATATGGGATGTCAGTGAGGTCCTGACTTACCTCAGGGGATGGCCACCAGCCAGATCCCTCAGCCTGGAACAATTGACACTCAAAACGCTCATGTTAATGGCACTTGTATCCGCATAGAGGGTCCAGTCTCTACATCGGTTACGACTGGACAACATGATTACAGCTCCAGACCAGATCTCGTTTATGATCCAGGGACTGATCAAACAGAGCAGGCCAGGAACGCCTAGTCCAGTCGTGATATTAATGATTTGGATGAAGGGATTAAAAGTAACATTAGCAAATTTGCAGATGACACAAAACTGAGTGGCAGTGTGAACTGTGAAGAGGATGCTATGAGGATGCTGGGTGATTTGGACAGGTTGGGTGAGTGGGCAGATGCATGGCAAATGCAGTTTAATGTGGATAAATGTGAGGTTATCCACTTTGGAGGCAAAAAAAGGAAGGAAGATTATTATCTAAATGATGTTGGGAAAAGGGGAAGTACAATGGGATCTGGAGGTCCTTGTTCATCAGTCACTGGAAGTAAGCATGTAGGTACAGCAGGCTGTGAAGAAAGAGAATGGCATGTTGGCCTTTATAACAGAGGTCCTTCTGCAGTTATACAGGGCCTTAGTTAGACTATACCTGGCGTATTGTGTGCAGTTTTGGTCTCCAAATTTGAGGAAGGACATTCTTGCTATTGAGGGAGTACAGGGAAGGTTCACCAGGTTAATTCCCGGGATGGTGGGACTGTCATATATTGATAGAATGGAGCGGCTGGACTTGCATACTCTGGAATTTAGAAGAGGGGATCTTATTGAAACATATAAGATTATTAAGGGTTTGGACATGCTAGCGGCAGGAAACATGTTCCTGATGTTAGGGCAGTCCAGAGCCAGGGGCCATGATGAGGATCAGAGATGAGGATAAACTTTTTCACACAGTGAGTTGTGAGTCTGTGGAATTCTCTGCCTCAGAAGGCGGTGGAGGCTGGTTCTCTGGATGCTTTCAAGCGACAGTTAGATAGAGATTTTAAAGATAGCGGTGTCAGGGGATTTTGGGAGAATGCAGGAACGGGGTACTGGTTGTGGATGATCATCCATGATCACATTGAATGGCAGGGCTTGCTCGAAGGGCTGAATGGTCTACTCCTGCACCTATTGTCTATTGTTTATTTCCAGATATTGTGGTGATCATGGTCCTTTCCTGTTGACTATCATTTACTCCATCAAACATGCCTTAGCAGGGAGTTACTGGTTCAATGGTGCTTTATTTGTCATAGATGCAACTGCACAGTGAAAATCATATTACTTATTTACACTGCAGGTGCTGCCATGTTTTGGCTCTGTCCAAAGTGTGGTTGGCCCATGCGCTTGATGTACTGGAGCAGTTCCCGCAAACCGACATCTCTCTCCACTGCTCTCCTCGTCCGGCCATCTTTGTCTCCCAGGTGCGCCTCCTACATCTGACCTTGAAGTCTTACCTTGTATCACTGGCATGTTTCTTAAGCAGCCAATCACTCTCTGCTTGACTTTTATGCTGGAAATTATACCGGAACTGTTACAGTTTCCCTATTATGTCAAAAGAGAAACTGGGATTATTGTTAAAATGCCAGAAACTAAAATAAGCGAGGCCTTTTCTCTGGTTCAGCAGATGAATTTCCAACTCACTTCACTAATCGCCGGTTCAAAATCTGGAGTTAAAATCCAGATCCCAGATTTTGGGTATGACAGCTGTAAATTATGCATTTTCCACGTCAATCGGGCTTCCAGATGGGTAGATATTAGAATGCAGTGATGTTCAACTGTGCTTGACACCAGGAAGTGTGAAGAACAACCAACGGAGAGGTCTATGTGATAACTTGTTTTGAAAGATGTGAAAGAAAGCTGAAGACCTATGTCAAATGATACCTGAGTAAAGTAAATTACAGCAATTAGCTTCTGCTGCTTTTAATCTGGTGTATTACTTCAATTGTCATGGTGTGGTGGTCTCTATGTTGGACAGGCTTTACACAAGTTGTGTCAATGCTTTGTAGAACAACTCTACTCAATCTGCAAACGTGAGCCGGAGGTTCCTGTTACTTGTCACTTCAATTCACTGCTTCACTTCCACTCTGAGCCCTGTTTTTGGGGCTTCTATGTTGTTCAAATGATGTCTGACATAACTTCATGGAACGACACCTCAACTTCCAGCCGCGCACATTAAACTCAACAATTTCAGGTAAATGTGATTTTTATTTCCCCCCCACTCTCTCTACAAATGTTGTTGGATATTTCCATTTCAGTTTGTTTTTCTCTTTTGTCTCTATTGGCTTGTGTTTAAAATAAATGCCTTTTGACAAATTCAGTTTGTGTTTATTATAGACCCATCCTCTCCATCCTTCCCTCTGAGCATTTTAAATACCTTTGTTTTCTCATTTTTTGAGTTCTGATGAAGGATCATTGACCTGAAACATTGACCCTGATATTGGCAATTGAACAATGAGTCATGTGGTCTTGAAATTAAAAGTGACCTCACTTGTTTTCTTGATGACACTGATCTTGAGAAGATCAGATCAAATTCCAACTTTGGCATTACTCATACCTATAATGGATGTCATTCTCCTTGAGAGTGCTCATATCATTACCTTTTAACAAATTGTACGTTGCATAATGCAATTGTACCTATGGATCATGGGGAGTGGCTGCTGAGATAATGGACCTCTGAAAGTTCAGTGAAAACACTCGGTGGTTCAGGATAGAGGACCAGATAAAGAGTGGGTTGGAGGAGATCCACAGACTACCTTTCACTACTGTACATCAGTTCTTAATGGCGGACCACAAAATGTTATCATTTCAAATCAAATGTTTACAGGAATAAAATCGAACATTATCAATGCAAAAATGCAAATTTAAAAATGCCTCTGTTTACTTAAATATAAATGTATAGAATCATAGTCATGCAGTGCAGAAACGGGTCCTTTAGCCTAACTTGTCCACGCCGACCAACATGCCCCATCTACACCTCCCACCTGCCTGCGTTTGTTCACTATTTCCCCTAAACCTATCCTCTCCATGTACCTGTCTAAATGTTTCAAGGTTCAAGGAAGTGCAGGAACATTTATAAAATTAAGTTGATCACCTCATTAGTGATAGAGAATATAAGGCAGGGTTTCCGGCTCCATTTTAACATATTTATTCTTCATAATCTACAGGGCTGCGTAGTAAGCTGGCTTTAGTGCTGTTGCCTCACAATTAAAGCAGCCTTACCGGTTGTATGGAGTTTGCATGTTCTCACTGTGGCTGCGTATATTTTCTCTGGGTGTTCTGGTTTCCTCACAGATTGGAAAGACATGCGGATTGGTGGGTTGGTCACCGCAAATTGCCTCCAGTGTGTAGGTGAGTGGTAAAATCTGGAGGAATGATAATGATGTGGGAAGAATAAGATTTGGGATTAATGTAAGATTGGCGCAGGTGGATGGTTGATGTTGGGATGAACTTGATGGGCCAAAGGGCCTGTTTTCATGTGGTGTTTCTCTATGACTCAGCCCTGATGTTCAGGGATGATTGTATGGTGTTCACATGTTCTCCCTATTGTGTGGGTTACCTCAAGTGCTCCAGTTTCTTCCCTTGCCCCTAAAAAAAAGAGAAATCACAGGTCAATTGGGCCACTGTAAATTGCCCCTTGTAGTATCTGAGAGGATTTGATGGGAATGTGGTGTGAAAAAAATGTGATAAGTGCAGGTTTAAGATTAGTTAAATTGTCTGTTCCTGTGCTCTATGACTGTGATTTAATGATGTTGATTGAGATCCAGCAACAGCTGAATGGTTTTCGAGACCAAAGGAGAATGCAAATAAAAGTCAATATAAGACACACTGACATGCATTTCTCTAATGCAGAGGCTGCATTATAAAATAAGCTGTGAATTGAAAAATGTTCCATAATTCAATATTAAAATAAGCATGAAAAACAGTCTGGCAAGTTCTTTGAAGTGCTGCAAATGTTTCATTTGAGTATTTCATTCTATTAAGGGCTTTTGTAAAATAAGGAATTGTTCAAAAAAGGATAGAGTTAGAACTCTTTGCCTGAATTGCTTCTCAGTCCATTGATTGGAGACAGTAATGTGCCACATTGCTGGATAAGGAGCATGTGTTTTTTCCATCTTTTATGTGAAGGGATTGTGGCTCCCACATTCCAGACAGTGCTGTTTTTGCACTTGGTTGATCTTTCTGTTTGATGAGAATGAGCATTATCTGTCCTGTGATTAGGGATTGGTAGATATTTGTTTTGATCTAGAGACAATGTCTGTCTGACATTGGCCTTTTATGAAGAGAATCTAGCTGGCTGGAATGAGTGATTCTGCTGGAACTCAGCTGTTCAACTTGAGTAATTTTTTGGCTTCAGCACACGTGAACACAATAATTGGTGACTTACTGAGTGAACGATGGAGCTGCATCTGTCATCCTGCTCACTGTTGCTTTCTCCTTGGAGTCCCACAGCAGAGTTGAGGCTTGCTGGGAATCACCTCAGAGCCCATATCAGCCGTAGATGACCTAGATCCTGGTACATCATTGACCTCAGTGGAAATTGACGGTCTTCATATGAGGAGGCTAATAGGGGGAAATTAAATTGTCAATCTTTCAAAAAACATCTGAGTTTGATAGCTTGGTACAGATGACCACACCCCTCCCCCTCCCACATCGCTCCTCCATGCCATTGTCATGGCCGGACATCTTTAATGAATTAATTAACAAATCCAGCCAATGCAAAATTAAAAATTGCTGTCATGGAGTTTATGTTAATTTCTTTAAATTTTCAGTTCATATTTCCTGGCACATGCACAAATAATGTGGTTTTGTGTTAAGGAAAATGGCGATATGGATGGTTTTCCGGGAATGCAACCCCGCCCCATGTAATGAGTGGTGGGGGAGGGGTAGAGGGCTGCTTCTAGCGCAGTAATGGGCAAGTATAATTTAATTAATACTACTGCTGATGAAATTAAAACTGAGGACTAGAAAAATTAAAAAGACAGAGCATGAAACTGATGTCAGCTAGACATTTCATTAATTTTAAACTCTGTAACAGCAAACGATGTGAATGAAGTACGTCAAGGCAGAGCCTCTTTCAGTTTCCTGTTCATGATAATGAATTACTCAGTTACAGTTATGAAAACAATGCAGCTACTTTGCCATAAACTGATGAAAATGGTAGCAATGCTGTATTTATTTTGTATGTTTCCAGAACCTTACACATTTGATGGTGCCAGACACAGCAATGCATGTCACTTTGTTAGTTGTTGGTAAAAAGTAACTATTTGCCATCTGTGCACAAAAATCTATTTGGCATGTAGAATAATTGCTTCAAGGGCAAAAGATGAAAGATTTTCTGAACGTAATTCACCATGGCAAAATTTGCTGAAAATGCTGGATTGTCACTTTCCTCAGCTCATTTCATTCTGCAGATCTCCTGCAGAAATGGACATTTATTTTAAAAATATTCATGTTTGTTGAAAAACTGACAGAGAGCAAGGATTGATCTCCGTAAATTGAAAGTCAGTGCTTTCAAAAGAGATGATGTGGAATGGACATCTTAGCAGAAGTGAGTATATCGTTAAAATGCCTTTGATGTTATATAACTGAAAATAAGCCTTTTGGTTGCTTTCTAGCCGTTTCCAAATGGCTGTAATTCCAATGTTATTGTTTCCAAGTAGAATGGACCCAAATACTATTAATCAATGGAGAAAATGTTAATACATAAGAATAGACATTAGAAAATTATTTACAAGTTTCTAGCTTTATATGATTGAGTATTTCACAAATTACTCGGTCACAGTAATTATGTTATGAAGTTGAAAGATGTAAGCATTGGATTGACATTTGTTTACTTCATCTCCAGAAGCATCAGTGATATTCTGTCAGACCGATACTAAATTTATAGAAATGACTAGACCAAGTGCAGACCCGTTGGGTCTGTTCCCCCATCGTGCGGTTGTGGGGGGGGGGGGGGGGGGGGAGGAGGCGGCATGCAGCGTCACACACACTAACAATCCCCCCCCCCCCCCGCACTCACGCTAATTACCCCCCTTGATATTATATTAATATTATTAATTTGCTCCTTTTACCCCATAAACACCCTATCTACTGATGCATAGCCCCCAACTTGCAGTCACACCTAGAGGGGGAGTGAGGGGGCGGGGGTAGAGAGTGAGGGCAGAGAGAGAAGGGGCAGAGACAGAGAGAGAGAGAGAGAGACACAGAGAGAGGGGAAAGAGGGAGAGGGGGGGGAGAGACGAGGAGAAGAGGGAGGGTGGGTGAGGGGGGATAGGTGGGGGAGGAGAGAGAAAGGGTGAGAGTGAGAGGGGGGTGAGGTGGGGAGCAGGGAGGGGGAGGTAGGGTGTAGTGGGTGGGGAGGGGGTTTAGGGGAGGGAGGGTGGGGGAGGGGAGGGGATGGAGGGGAGGAGGGGAGAGAGAGAGAGAGGGGGAGAGGGTGGAGGGGGGGGGGGGGAGGAGAGAGGGAGGGGGAGGAGAGAGGAGGGGAGGAGAGGGGGGAAGAGAGAGGGGAGAGAGGGGGGAGAGAGGGGGGGGGGGAGAGAGAGGGGGGAGGGAGGGAGGAGAGTGGGGAGGGGGGGAAAGAGGGGGAGAGAGGGTGTGCTGAGAGGGGAGGGGGAGAGGAGTGGAGCAGGGAGGGGGAGGGAGGGTGGTGGGGGTGTGTGGAGGGGAGGGGGGGTTTAGGGGAGGAATGGTGGGGGGGGGGGGGGATGGAGGGGAGGGGGGGGAAATATAGGGGGAGAGAGGAGAGAGAGAGGAGAGGGGAGGGAGGGAGGAAAGGGGGGGGAGGGAGAGGAGAGGGGGAGAGAGAGAGGGGAGAGGGGGGGAGAGAGGGGGGGGGGGGAGAGGGGGGGAGGGTGGGGGGGGGGAGGAGGGGGGGGGGGGGAGGGGGGGGGGGGGGGGGGGGGAGGGGGGGGGGGGGGAAGAGGAGACGGGGGAAGAGGAGAGGGGGGGAAAAGGAGAGAGAGAACCTAAAAAACATTTTAGAACCAAAAAAGACACATTCTGCAAGCGTTTTAGACCACTAAGGACACTTACATTTGAGTAGACAGGTGTTCAGTGTTATTCACAGCTCAGAGAAACGTGACCCTCTGCCTTCCTCCATCTTGAAGAGACTGTGAGGTACACCACTTCCTGATTTTATAGTCCCTCCCCCCTGCCGCCAGCAGGGGCAGCAGAGAGAATGGGGAATTTTGTAAAAACATTAATATCTCTGTCATTTTACATCGACGGGAAAAATCCTCGGCACACATATGGCGGAGGGGGGGCTCTGAGCAAGGTGGCCAAAAATGACGGCCGTAGGTGGCGCCGTTCTCTCAGAAATCGCAGCACAGATGACCAAAAACGGTCAAGAACAGACGTTTAGTAATATATAGATATAGATGGGTAGGCGGGAATTTCACTTTATCTGCTCTTGAGGAATATTACAGCAGTATTAGACAACTTATTTTAGATCCCACAGACTAGAAACTTTTTGCCCTTGAATCTTTGCAAGATTTCCTGAATATTATGAAAGATTTTGAATAAACTAAGAATGGATCAATTAGATTTTTCATGTATCTCTTGATGATTTAAATAAAGTTGCGTCAGGAAGTTCCTGATTAGAGCATGTGAATAAAATTGTGAACGGTTTGTATTTAATCAGGCTAACATTTCGAATGCAAGTACAATTAAAATATATATATTTCCAAATAACTTTTTGATGGTTTTAAAACTTACTCTCTCATTGGAGTTCTGAACTCAGCAAATGGATATTGGGAATTCAGGCCTGGAAGTCCTTGTTCACGTCTGTTTTTCTGATCATTCATTTTTAAATTTGTCAATTCTGCAAGAAGCCATATTGGATTCCCAACTTGTTGACACAGATGAGTTTTCTTGATGGTTGTTCTCCTGTATTGTGTTATCTGTACTTTATGTGACTCTTCACTATTTGATCTTACTCCGTGTATCCATTATTCCTCACTGGTAACAATTCCTGAAATGGTTTCAGTTCAAGAATGACCTATTAACATTGCTGTGTATCATTTTCTACTGCAATCAATGTTTGTGCATCATGGGTGAATGCCATCGGACTAAAAATGTATTACTTGTTTACTTGATGTGTTTATGACATACAACGTTTTCATGTGCTTTCTTGAAAAGGGAAATTGCTCCAGTGCTGCATTATGCAAAGGACCAAGTTAATGATGATTGGTGCAATTAACTTTATTGCTAACATTTCTTACACGGCAGTGAACTGCATAAAATCATCTGTAAAATCAAATGTCTTGTCATCATGCTATTAGAGTTGCCAGAATGGTAAATTTTTCACCATTAATATCAACAGAGATGGGCACATAATTGGCTTGATGGTAGGAATGATAAGTGATGATTTAAGATTGTTTCTCGGACTGGAGATCCATGATGAGTGGTGTGCCTCAGGGATTGGTACTGGGTCCATTGTTAAATCAATTTAGCTAGATGAACAATTCGATGAGAATGCGCAAGGCATGATTAATAAATCTGCAGATTACACTAAAATTAATGTTTAAAAAGGAACTGCAGATGCTGGAAAATCGAAGGTAGACAAACATGCGGGCAATACTCAGCGGGTGAGGCAGCATCTATGGAGCGAAGGTAATAAGCGACGTTTCAGGTTGAGACCCTTCCTCATAATTTCGCTAAAAAAATAATCCCAATGATACACAGCAATGTCTGCACAGGATGGATAACAGTTTCTCCTCCTTTATTTACAATAATTACCCCGTAGCTTGGTCCTTGCACAAATCAAAACAAAACTGTTTAATTAGTTTGTTTTCAGAGCTTGTGATGAATGAGTTCACAAATAACACTGGACAATTCTGCATAATGTCGATTAAAAGAGTTTAAAGCAGAACAGTCCTTTCACCATTGGGACCTGGTTCAAATCAAGCCAATGTTGATGGAAAGAACTGTTCTCTCTCTGACAGCTGTGTTAATTAATTGAATATAAAACCTAATTGACTGAAAATCCTAGGGAAATTGATTTGAGCATTCTCAGCCCAGTCCTCAGTGGGAATGAATCCACAGTGCAAAACAGCCCATAATTTTGCACTAATCGACATAAACTGTCAGTCTCTGACACGCCAACAAAAAGTTGGACTTGTTGGAACAGGCAGTGAATGTGGCTGCAGCTGTGGGCTGATGTCCAGGGGTGAGGCCCTTCACTGTGTTGGATGGAGATTGTGTTGCATGTCACTGTGCTGGCTCCTGGTGAGAGTTTTGAAAAAATGATCTTTCTTTCATCACGTGTTCCTTTCAAAGTTTTGCCAAAAAATTAGCTGCAGCTGAACTTTTATTCACAATTATTTTTTTTTAATATTGGGTTTGATTAATAAATGCTCTGATCATCAAACTGCAATGCTTGAGTGAAAATATGCAGCTGTACCAGCAGTAGCATAATGTTACCAATGTAAACTCATCTGACTGGCATGAAACTGGGATGAATTCCACTTAGCAGGGGCCCTATTCATGCACTTAAGCTTCTTTGATGGCCTAACAAAGCAACTGCTGGAAGAACTGTGGGTCAAGCAGCATTGGTGGAAGTCTCATGGATGTCTGGATCTGGATCTGGATGTAGTACGCTGAAAAGCTCTAGGTAGAGCAGCACTCAGCACTGGGCAATTTTTACATTTATCAAGCCGATTAATCAAGCCAATTGACCTACAAACCTGTACGTCTTTGGAGTGTGGAAGGAAACCGAAGATCTCGGAGGCAGCAACTCTACTCTGTTGTTGGGTTTATTTTTAATTTTGCTCCAGATTTCAGCATCTACAGTTTCTTGTATTTCTTTCCGGTGTGGCTTACAGTCAGAAGTCTGCCCTTGATGAATGTGCCTCTCAATGCAACGGCAAATAGAGCATGGAATATTGATATTTCCATATTCTATGTCTACTTTGGGATTCATGTTCACAAGTTCATAAGTCATAGGAGCTGACATAGGCTGTTTGGCCCATCGAGTCTACTTCGCCATTCAGTCATGACTGATCTATCTTTTTCTCTCAACCCCACTCTCCTGCCTTCTACTCATAACCCTTGACACCCGCACTAATCCTGTATCTGTTAACTCCGCATGGCCACACTTCATGGTGGTCATGGAGCCTGCTTCAGGTTGCAGGGTTGACTAACATCTTCCAATACCCTGTGTAGTGGCAGATTATTATATCGTTCAAGAGATCGCTCCCTCTAGCCACTTAGGAGAAAACATAGGGTTAGGAGAATGTCGTTTTATGCATGTGAGCTCTCCACGAGACATTCCAAGCTTCTTGAAAGATAAATCTTCATAACACAGTCTTTTGATTAATAGTTTCTTTATTGTTGAAGAAAAACAGTAAGGTATTCATACACTTTATCCAACCTTCTTCTTTGACTCATACACTTTAATCTTCGTCAAACTTCAGCATGTCGCTTTTAAACATTAGAAAACTCCTCATGATTGAAAGTTATTCCTTCTACCATGCTCCTCCGAACTAAAACTAAAAAGCTAACAGCTTTTGCACAAGAAACCCAGCAGCAAACACGCCTCCAACTACGTAATAAATCCCACCCACATAATTACAGACAGACTAAATTGAAAGGCAAATGCCATAATTATGACACACAAAATTAAGCAAAATGGCCACTACATACCGGCCCCTTATTGTTCTGAGAATATAACGAGGCAATTACTAATAAACATCAAAAAAGTAGCCATGAAGAATTCACATATATTAAAAGCAAAAAGTAGCATGCATTATATATCCGCGTTCTGACTTCGTCAGTGATTCTTCCATCTTTATCTTAGCCTACTAGAAACAAGCATAACTTGGTTATTGGTCTTATTAAAACATTGTTTTTAGTTTGAAGTTGTACCGTGCGCACAAAACCCTTAACATCAGGCACGATCAACCATGAACCTCGTGATGCAGTAGAATCAGCCACCAACACAATATCCACAAAGGGGTCACAGCTTAAGGATAAGGGGGAAATCCTTTAAAACCGAGATGAGATGAACTTTTTTCACACAGAGAGTGGTGAATCTCTGGAACTCTCTGCCACAGAGGGTAGTTGAGGCCAGTTCATTGGCTATATTTAAGAGGGAGTTAGATGTGGTCCTTGTGGCTAAGGGGATCAGGGGGTATGGAGAAAAGGCAGGTACGGGATACTGAGTTGGATGATCAGCCATGATCATATTGAATGGCGGTGCAGGCTCGAAGGGCCGAATGGCCTACTCCTGCACCTAATTTCTATGTTTCTATGTTTCTATCACCTGGAACAAAATTTCTTCTAATCCTTGACCATCATTGTCGCTCTTGGATCAGAGGCAAATATTCTTGTATCCATCTCCTCCAAAAAAGATCTGCCGTATATTGTACCTGTTTCCATCTGCGTCTTATATATGTCTTCTTTTACAAAGAGCTTAGGCTGTAGTGTTGGATTGGTCTTCAACAGAAGAATATAATTTGGTGTAAGTACTTATCGGTCATTCGGGTCATCAGAACGCTTGGTAATAGGTTGATTATTTAAAATTGCTTCAACTTCACAGAATAAAGTTTGTAATCCTTTGTCGTCCAGAACTTGTTGTTTAAGAACAGAGCTCAGCTATTTCGTACCATGCGGATCAACCTTTCCCCTACACTGCCATGATGAGAACACATAGGAGGATTAAGGTTCGATCTTTTCCCTTGTTGAAGCATAGTATTCTGGATCTTATCCTGATTTAAGCTTTTAAGTTCCTCTTTTAATTTTCTTTCCGCTCCAACAAAATTTGAACTGTTATCTGATCTTAACGATGAAACTTTACCTCGTCGACAGATAAATCTCCTTAATGTATGAATACAGGAGCCTGTGTCAAGCATAGATGCAACTTCAAGATGTACTGCTCTACTTCCCAAGCAACTGAAGATTACACCATACCTTTTTACAAGGCTTTGTTCTCTCTTAGCCTCTATCGGACCAAAATAATCCACCCCCTCATCTGTGAATGCAGGATTATCCGGTAGAATCCTCTCCAGAAGTAAGTCTGCCATCTTCTGTTCTCCAAACTTCCCATGCTGTCGTCTACACATAATACAATTTTTTATTATCTTTCTTGTGGCGGAATTAGCCTTGATAACCCAATATTTTTTACGAAGCTGGGACAATATATAATTTCTTCCTCCATGTGCAATCCCTTCATGAATAAGTTGTAACAATAATGTTGATATATGAAAGTCCTTCAAGAGAATTCAATTCAATTCAATTCAATTCAATTCAATTCAATTCAATTCAATTCAATTCAATGATAGGATGTTTAGCCTCTTTGGGCATTGCCAATCTGTTTAGGTGATTACCCAACCACAGAGGACCTTCATCCAATACTGGGTCAAGCTTGTACAATTGACTGTTTCTTTTTACACCATGTATTCCAGCCTCTAACGTTGATATTTTGTCTTTGTATTTCTGTCTTTAACAGAAAGCAATAATTGCATCTCCCGCTTTGAGGAGATCATCAAGATGTAATCCCCTGTACATCATATGATGCCTTAAAAACTTGTATCTTCCTTCCAACCATTTCCTTCAGTATATCAGGATCTTCTTCAAAGATACCTTCAGTAATCTCTCTCCTTTTCTGAGCAAACAGCAATAACTTCTTTTTAGCTTAAGAAACCAGGCTACCACAGTCACCAATCTATTCCATGATGAAAAGTGGGTAATTAAATAATTTGTTGTTTTTGATGAATCTTTAGCAAGTTCACTGTGATGTTTTGTTTAATTTCGGGATCATAAGCAGAGTTTTCAAACCCAGCTCAAGTTTTGGCCATTCTCCGTCTGGCTTACAGAGAAACTCTGGTCCATTGATCCATCTCTTATTGCTTAGGAAGCGGTTCGCTGTCAGTCCTCTAGAATCTTCATCCGCAGGATTTTCTTTTGTGTTAACATATTTCCATTGTGAAACATTAGAAGCTCCCGATACAAAAGAGACTCTATTTGCTACAAATGTCATGAAACGCTTGTTCTCATTGTTGAAGTATTTAAGCACCGTAGTACTATCAGTCCAGAAGATAGATTCGTCCAGTTGAGGCTGTAGTTCCTTTTGCAGCATTATGTCAATTTTAACAGCTAAAGGGCCTGTCCCACTTAGGCGCTTTTTTCAGCGGACTGCCGGTGACTGCCAAGTTTGCGGCACTCGCCTGAAAAACCTGGAACTGGAACGGCGACTGTCAGAGTGGAACACACAAACACACACACAGACACACACAAACACATCGCAAAGGCGGGGGCCAGGGAAAGCGGGGGGAGCGCTGTCTGAAATGCACACTGTGCAAAGCCAAGGTGATACAAACATACACCGCGATTAACAGGAAGGTATAGACGGCTAGCACAGTGTATGGTAAGTCCTTTAAAAGAGGGGAAGGTGAGAAGGGGAGAAGGAGTGGGGACACTTTTAAGAACGCAGCCAACTTTTAATAAGCCAGAGATACACAGCTGTGAAGTTCGGCGGGCATTTAACATTACCGGTCGGTTATCTTTGGTTCTGAAGACTCCTGCTTACGTTTATTTCCCCCAATGAGCCAATGAAAATGTCCGGTCAGCAAAGGCGACTAATTAAAACTACCTACGACTACCTCGACTATCCATAACTGCATGGCGACCCCACTACAACTGCACCTATTATCGATGCAGGATTATCGATTTTCTCCATGGCGACCAAACATGTTGAAAAATTTGCGGCAACCATACTGAGGCCACTACTAGTTCCCAGAATGCGGGAACTCTTCGTGACCATGAAAGAGACTCACCAGAGACCACCAGCGAACATGTGGTGACCATGTGGTGATCATGTGCCGAGCGCAGAGTCCCCTGCACTCGCCTAAAAAGTTGCTTAAGTGGGACAGGCCCTTAAGATTGCTGCAGTAAGTTCCATTCTGGGAATTGTCATTTGTTTCAATGGGACCACTCTGGCCTTTCCCATTAAGAATGCAACATGTACTTCTTGTGGCTAAAGGGATCAGGGGGTATGGAGAGAAGGCAGGTACAGGATACTGAGTTGGATGATCAGCCATGATCATATTGAATGGCAGTGCAGGCTCGAAGGGCCGACTGGCCTACTCCTGCACCTATTTTCTATGTTTCTATGTTTGTTATCATTTTCCAGTCATACATATGTAACAGTACCGTAGCCACTTTCACTGGCATCTGAGAAATGATACAGCTGTGCACCCATGATCTTACCAAAGTTTGTAGGCTTTATGCACCGGTCCATCTTGAATTCTGAGATCTTGTTGAGATCTGCTAACCATTCTGTCCATAGGTGAGAGGAAATGTGCGTTATACTCTCATCCCATCCAAGTTTTACCTTACAAAGATCCTGCAAAATCAACTTGGCTGGCAGTAACTTGTCCTCAACTTGTCCTGCTCAGTAGACATGGATTTTAAGCAAACATCCACATAGAAATGATTCTTCAAACTGGTTATTACTTCCTCTGGAAAGTGAACTTTATTGTCCTCTGCAATCTTCTTTAAAGCAAAGTTCACACAACTTGGTGATGACACTGCTCCAAAGAGATGTACCTTCATCCGGTATTCAACAAGATCTTGTTGTACATCCCCTTCAGGCCACCATAAGAATCACAAGTAGTCAATGTGTTTTTCTGATACTTTCACTTGATGAAACATTGCTCTGATATCAGCCATCAAAGAAATTGGTTCTTGTCTGAATTTAATGAGAACTCCAATGAGTGAGTTGGTAAGGTCTGGACCTTGCAGTAGTTGACAGTTAAGTGATTTTCTTTTGAAGACTGCAGCACTGTCAAAGACCACCCTCAAGGTCCCTTTCTTCGAGTGATACACCGCATGGTGTGGAATGTACCAAAGCTCTCCATCACTTTGTTTCAGTTGGTTTGTTGGTACCATTTTGGCATAATCATTATCAATCATATCCTTTTGGAAAGATGTATATTCCTCATGAAATTTTGTATTCTTGCCAAACTTGCGTTTCAAATTCTGGGTGCGTTACTCTGCCATACGACAGTTATTTGGCAGACTAACATTTTCTTGTTTGAAAGGTAAGTCCAGCCAATAGTGTCCATCTATCATATTTACTGAGTAGTTCATAATATCCAAGAACTTTAATTCTCTCTTGACATTTCTTCAGATTCCTTACTGGTACTTTCATTGGTCATGATTGTATTGTTTCATCAACAGATTTTCTAATTTACCAATAGATATTTGATTAACAGCAGCGGCAGAGGAGTTCTTCCAGTTCCCGCTTTTGTTGTTCCTTCTCAAGGGTTTTTTCAGCAAACGGTCCATCACCTTGGCTCCTCACAAACTGCATAGGTTCCAATCCCTTCAAAGCATTCGTTCCGATAAGTAGGTCAACAACAGAATTTATTTTAGATATTTTGACATCCTTCAGGTAAGGGCTTTGTCTCAAGTCCTCACATCTGGGTATATTTTGACGACCGACAGGCATGGTCTCATGTGTAAAATCTTCAGATATTGGCATAAAATTATCTTCATCCAGACTGGATATCTCCATACTTGTAATGCAATGACTAATGCGCTCCTTATCTTCATTCATGGTACGCAATTGAATCTTAATCTCTTCTCCTGTGATGTCTAGCCTTCTCATCTGTGCAAAAAGTAGCTGAACTTCCGTAATCCAAAATGCATATGTTTGCAATACTGCATTTGTCTTTCAATTCCTTAGTAAGATAGAGAAGATACAGGCTTCAACCCCGGCCCCAATATGAGAAGTTACTTGAGGCGAGGTGACAACATCACTAGTAGCTGGCTTCTCCTTCTGTTCTGTTTGCTCCGGTTCCTTCTCTTCTATTTGCTCTGGTGGTTTCTCCCAGTGTGAAGTGCTTCAGGATGACTTTGCTTGCACTTATCACAAATTATAAGATTCTTACAGTCTTTCACCATGTGTCCTTTTTTCAATCATCCTAAACAGATTCCCTTCTCTTTTAAGAAATCCACCTTCTCTTTATATTCCTTCTTCTTGAATCTTCAACACCACCTTATGGTGTGACCAACTTCATCACATAACACACAGAATCCTTTTTGCTTGATAGTAGATACATCTTGTTTCATTCCACCTGTCGTCTTTCCACAGGTATTATAGCAGTGGCAAAATTGCCTCCCTTAGGTCCTAATCTTCCTTTAGTTTTGGTAAAGGTCGAACCTTTGACAGTTGCAATTGGTTTATGATCTTTACTACTCCCGTGGTGTGGATCTAACATGTACCATACTCGTTTCATCTTATCCAATATTTGGCCTGCTTTATCTCTTCACTTTTCTCTAAGATCTCAGGGCAGCTTTTTAATGATGGCTCTAGTATTACTAACAAGATTAATTTCCTCCATGTGGTTGAGATTTTTAATCGAGCTGCGACAATAGACAATAGGTGCAGGAGTAGGCTATTTGGCCCTTCGAGCCAGCACCACCATTCAATGTGATCATGGCTGATCATCCCCGATCAGTACCCCGTTCCTGCCTTCTCCCCATATCCCCTGACTCTGCTATTTTTAAGGGCCCTAACTAGCTCTTCCTTGAAAGTATCCAGAGAACCTGCCTCCACCGCCCTCTGAGGCAGAGAATTCCACAGACTCGCCACTCTCTGTGAGAAAAAGTGTTTCCTCGTCTCCGTTCTAAATGGCTTACTACTTATTCTTAAACTGTGGCCCCTGGTTCTGGACTCCCCCAACATCGGGAACATGTTTCCTGCCTCTAGCGGGTCCAAGCCCTTAACAATCTTATATGTTTCAATGAGATTCCCTCATCCTTCTAAACTTCAGAGTGTACAAGCCCAGCTGTTCCATTCTCTCAGCATATGACAGTCCCTCCATCCCGGGAATTAACCTTGTATATCTACGCTGCACTCCCTCAATAGCAAGAATATCCTTCCTCAAATTAGGGGACCAAAACTGCACACAATACTCCAGGTGTGGTCTCACTAGGGCTCTGTACAACTGCAGAAGGACCTCTTTGCTCCTATATTCGATTCCTCTTGTTATAAAAGCCAACATGCCATTCACTTTTTTCACTGCCTGCTGTACCTGCATGCTTACTTTCATAGGTACACAAAAAAGCTGGAGAAACTCAGCGGTGTGCAGCAGCATCTATGGAGCGAAGGAAATAGGCAACGTTTCGGGCCGAAACCCTTCTTCAGACTGATCGGGGGCGGGGGTGGGCGGGGACAAGAAAGGAAAAAGGAGGAGGAGCCCGAAGGCTGGGGGATGGGAGGAGACAGCGGGGGGACTGAGGAAGGGGAGGAGACAGCAAGGACTAACAAAATTGGGGGAATTCGATGTTCATGCCCCCAGGAGGCAGACTCCCCAAACGGAATATGAGGTGCTGTTCCTCCAATTTCCGGTGCTGCTCGCTGTGGCCATGGAGGAGACCCAGGACAGAGAGGACGGAGTGGGAGGGGGAATTGAAGTGCTGAGCCACCGGGAGGTCAGCTTGGTTATTGCGGACTGAGCGGAGGTGTTCGGCGAAACGATCGCCCAACCTCCGCTTGGTCTCACCGATATAGATCTGCTGACATCTAGAGCAGCGGACGCAATAGATGAGGTTGGAAGAGATGCAGGTAAACCTCTGTCGCACCTGGAACGATTGCTTGGGTCCTTGAACGGAGTCGAGGGGGGAGGTAAAAGGACAGGTGTTGCATCTCTTGCGGTTGCAAGGGAAAGTGCCCGGGGAGGGGGTGGTACGAGAGGGAAGGGAAGAATTGACAAGGGAGTTATGGAGGGAGTGGTCTTTGCGGAAGGCAGATATGGGGGGAGATGGGAAGATGTGGCGAGTGGTGGGGTCACGTTGGAGGTGGCGAAACTGACGGAGGATTACTTTTTGTATGTGACGGCTGGTGGGGTGAAAGGTGAAGACTAGGGGGACTCGGCCCTTGTTGCGGGTGGGGGGGATGGGGAGAGAGAGCAGTGTTGCGGGGTATGGAAGAGACCCTGGTGCGAGCCTCATTTATGGTGGAGGAGGGGAACCCCCGTTCCCTGAATAATGAGGACATTTCAGATGTCCTGGTGTGGAACGCCTCATCCGTGGAGCAGATGCGGTGTAGACGGAGGAATTGGGAGTAGGGGATGGAGTCCTTACAGGAAGCAGGGTGGGAAGAAGTGTAGTCCAGATAGCCATGGGAGTCAGTGGGTTTATAGTGTATGTCGGTCAGAAGTCTATCACCTGCAATGGAGATAGTGAGGTCAAGGAATGGTAGGGAAGTGTCGGAAATGGTCCAGGTATATTTGAGTGCCGGATGGAAGTTAGTGGTGAAGTGGATGAAGTCAGTCAGTTGTGTGCGGGTGCAGGAGGTGGCACCAAAGCAGTCGTCGATGTAGCGGAGGTAGAGGTCGGGGATGGGGCCCTGGTATGTATTGAACAAGGATTGCTCGACGTAACCGACAAATAGGCAGGCATAGCTGGGGCCCATGCGTGTGCCCATAGCTACGCCTTGTATTTGGAGGAAATGGGAGGAGTCGAACGTGAAGTTATTGAGGGTAAGGACCAGCTCCGCTAGGTGGAGGAGAGTGTCAGTGGCTGGGTATAGGTTGCTTCTCTGGTCGAGAAAGAACCGGAGGGCTTTGAGACCATCCTGGTGGGGGATGGAGGTGTAGAGTGACTGGACGTCCATGGTGAAGATGAGGGGGTGAGGGCCTAGAGAATGGAATGCGTGGAGACGACGGAGAGTGTCTGAGGTGTCTTGAACATAGGTAGGGAGGGATTTAACCAAGGGTGATAGAATGGAGTCAAGGTATTTGGAAATGAGTTCGGTGGGGCATGAACAGGCAGAGACAATGGGTCTTCCGGGACAGTCAGGTTTGTGGATTTTAGGGAGAAGGTAAAATCGGGCTGTGCGGGGCTGGGGAACGATGAGGTTGGAGGCTCGGTCGAGTAGGGCATTGGAGTGGATGAAGTCGGTGATGGTGCTGGAGATGGTGGCCTGGTGCTCGTCAGTGGGGTTATGGTCCAGGGGTAAGCAGGAGGAGGTGTCTGAGAGTTGGCGCGTGGCCTCAGCTTTGAAGAGATCGGCGTGCCAGACTACCACGGCTTACTTTCATAGACTGATGAACAAGGACCCCCAGATCCCATTGTACTTCCTCTTTTCCCAACTTGACGCCATTTAGATAGTAATCTGCCTTCCTGTTATTTCTACCAAAGTGGATAACCTCACATTTATCTGCATTAAACTTCATCTGCCATGCATCTGCCCACTTCCCCAACCTGTCCAAGTCACCCTGCATTCTCATAGCATCCTCCTCACAGTTCACACTGCCACCCAACTTTGCGTCATCTGCAAATTTGCTACGACTGAATTGTCTTGAGTTGTCTTCAGTTGTCGCCGACAGGGTCATTGCTTGTCGTAGATTGTCGTGGGTGGATGTAGGTTGACTTAGTTTGTCGCAGGTTGTCGCCTGAGTGGTCATAGGTTGTCGTAGGTGTGGTTGTAGGTGGACATCCTAATGGATCTCCAGTTGCTGGTAGCTTCCGGTACCTTGACGTCAACTAGGTGGCAGGTTGTCATAGCTTGTAGTAGACATTGTCGTGGGGGGAGGAGGGGAGGGTTGTGACAGTCACCGAAAAATCGCCTAAGTGGGACAGGCCCTTAATAGCGCCTAATGGGGCACGTGTCTTCCTAATTGCTTGCTGTACCTGCTTGTCTACTGTTTGTGAACAAATATATCAAGCTTACAACCGAGTAGTATGAACGTTGACTTCACTAATTTCAAGTATCTCATTTCTTCCCTACCCCCTCTCCCCCACACCCACACCCACACCCTAGTTTTCCTACTAGTTCCACTGTTCGCATCCTTGTATCCCTCTCACTAGCACATCTTCCTCATGCGCCACTATGAACTCCACCCTTCCTGAGGTCATCTGTTGCCAGCCCTGATATGTTCGAGCCTTTTCTCACCTCCAGTTCATCATCTGCTTCTCTGCACTGGCTGTGGGCCTGTGGGTTCTGCTACTCCCGACGTTTCTGGGGGGGGGGGGGGGGGGCGCACTCGGGAGGGGGGATGGGGATTGGGATGGCGGTTTCTGCAGCGATTGCCGCACCGGAGACCCGGGTTCAGTCCTGGCTGCTGATGAGTGCAGGTCTGTGTCCCTGGCACGGCTGCCGGGAGTTTTTATCGCTTGTGACGTTTGACAAATCCCATGATTCCTTGCGTTTTTCGGAATACCGAACTCGCTTATTCTATCTGATTTGCTGACAGCCTAATACTAAATATATTATGTTTCATGAATTTGTCATTATAGGAGACTCTATGGTTATAAGGACACTCACTTTAACCAAAGATACGCTCCTCTAGTACCTTTGTTTGTAACTTACGGAAGGAAATTAGATACATACTTGAAAATGAATTGCAGGAGAAAGGCTGGGGAGTGAAATTAAATGGCAGAGGCATGATGAGCGGAATTGTTTCATTATGTATCACATAATTGTGTGATTCCTTTGTTACACATTTTACTGATGTCATGCTAACTGATTAACTTATTTGGAATTTCAGCCAGATATAAATAGTGTGTATATACTAAAAAATAATGGCAGAGTTAGTGCTGCTGTGCCACGGATCCAATGACCCAGGTTCAGTGATGACCTTGGACGATGCCTGGGCAGAGTTTGCACAATCTCTCTGTGAAACGTGGGTCTCCTTTGGGCACGCTCTCTCTCCCTCACATTTCCAATATGCTGGTAGTCTTATTGGCAGAGTGTAGGTTAATGCCAAAAAAAAAAATCACTGGTCGTAAATGAGAGAGAATAAGTTGTAGGGGTACGGGGAAGGAGAGAGGGGAAAGTTAACCTATGGGATTGCTACACTGGGAGCTGGGATGGACCCCGCTATAAACCTTTAATTTTCACCATTGAGTTGTCCAATGGGTTTAGTTCAGTTTATTATTGTCACATGTACCGAGGTACAGTGGAAAGCTTTTGAAAACACTATACGTGATTACAATCAAGCTGTGCCGATAAATGATTAGATAAAGGATTGGAGAACCTCCATGTTTTCCACAGGATACAATACGACTTAACTTGGCTGCATTCTGCAATGAAAGGGGTATTCACTCTACTGGTTTACTACTTGAGCAAAAATGGTGTGACTGGCCTTTATGCCATTGAACAAGCTCTTCTTGTTACTGTGCAGAAGAGGATAACCTCCAGGAATGTCACTGACCTTGAAATTACTTGTTGAACTGGGCAATCTGCAAATAAAAACTTGCTGGTGCAGCGCAACCTTTCCTTTCTGCTCTTGTGAATTATGGTTCTGGGGGTCAATCAAATGAGTGTTCAGGGAAAAATTATGGGCAGGTAGCATGGTAAACATTTGAAAAAATCCATAAGAGGGCACTGCAATCATGTTGATCTGATCCTGCTTCATTAAAAGGAATATTAACCTATGTTTATCTAAAATTCATCTCTGCACTCTCTTGCACTTAACAAACACAATAACTTACATATAATATATGGATAAATAACGCTGCTATAATAGGAATTTTTCATGAATTCTGCTGATCTATACCCCATTGCATACTTTGACAGCCTTCCTCACAGTCTGCGACCTCAGCAACCTTGTTGGCATGTGCAAATTTACTAACCAACCCGACCATATTTACATGCCTTTAAGAGAGTCAATTTAATTGTCATTTGGACCCCTGGAGGTCCAAACGAAATGCCGTTTCTGCAGCCATACATTACACACAAATAGACCCCAGACACAACATAATTACATTTAACATAAACATCCATCACATAGCTGTGATGGAAGGCCAAATAAACTTATCTCTCCACTGCACTCTCTCCCCCCCCGATGTCAGAGTCAAAGTCATAGCCCCCGATTGGCGATGGCGATTGTCCCGCGGCCATTATTAAGCCTTTTGCCGGGTGGTGCGAGGTCGCACACGGGTCATGATGTTAGAGCACTTCAGCCCTTCGCTCGCACTGTCCGCGGCCTTGGTTCCAGGCCGCAGGCGGGGCAGTGATGTCAACCCCCGCTCCAGGAGCTCTTCGACAGATGACAACTTGGGCGGGAGAAGTCGCCGTTGCAGAAGCCCGAAAAAAGCGGTCTCCCTCCAGGGAGCCGTGGGCTCCTAAGTGCCGCCGTCCACAGTACCTGTCGTTGGAGCCTCCGACTCTCCGGTAGCAGCAGCAGCAGCAGCAGCAGCGCTCCAGCACCGCTCCACCCGCTCCGGACTCGGCCAGCTCCGCGACGGCAACGGTGAGTCAACATATGAGTTCCCCGGATCTCTTCCTGTTGGAGGCCGCATAGATGTAAACAATCTAATCAACGACACCCGAGTCCGAGGCAAAAGGTCGGGTCTCCTTTGCCCACAGGGAGAGACCTTAAAAAATGTTTCCCCCACCGTTTGCCCATCCCACCCCCGCTGCCCCCACACACACACCCCAACATAAAATAACAAAAACTACAACAAAAAACACAGACAGAAAATAATCAAAAACGCGGACAGGCTGCAGAGGCCGCTGCTGGCCAGAGCCGCGCCGCCTACATGAATATTTATATATTCAACCCTGCTGCTAATGGGCACGAGTCCACAGTCTGTCGGTAATTGGTGGCTAATTAGGGTGGCTGGTCTGAGAGGGAATCACTATTTTACTGATTGCGAGAACTTTGCTCAGTGTGAAGCGGTGGTGCTACCTGATATGTAACAAGGTTCACAATAAGCATGCTGCTCTTTGAAATATGGAAGACTGGAAGACTGATGGCCATTTAACTCCTCGGGTATGTTCCACCTTCAGTAAGTCAAGGCTGACCTACAACCTGACTCTGTATCTTCCCATATCCCTCCATATAATTACTTACCAAAAATCAATCAATTTCACATCCTGATAGGACAATAGGGACAAAATATCACAATGTTGCGATAGGAGAGAGGACCACATTCCTGTTTCTTTCTCCTGCCATGGCACCAGTTAAGAGCAGCGTTGGAGACTACAGATCTGATTTACTCCAACCCTTTGCTATGACGAAGCTGCAGGATCAGAAGTTTTTTTTTTTAATTTCCCACACTAGCCATCCTGTGACCTTGCTGAGTTGCAAGTTCTTAGTCAGTTTTGTTTTGCTGTTCGCTCATGCGATACAAAATCCGTCTCTTCTTGTACTGTAGCAGGCCATGGACAGGAACAACTTTTATCGAGCAGTCCTGCATAAATTGACCTTGAATTTGAGAGATGACCAAGTGCAGCTTTAATCAGTACATCACGCAGTTCTCTGTTACTGCAGATTGTTAGAATCCACAGATTTGAAGCTTTTAACTGTTGTATTAATAACTTCATTAAAAAAAATCTTGACAACTTCCAGTATACAGGGGTTTAAACATCTTGTATCTGTCAAAAAATTGCTGCTTAATGTTAGTAATGTGTTCACGTTTATAATAAAGCTAAAATAATATAGCCATCTTTGAGCCAAGCAAAGAAATTGTCCCCAATTTTGACAATTCATTTCTAGGTTGATCAGTGATATTTTTACATCTGTTTTAAACAAAATAAGTTTTAACATGCATTTACCCTCTGTGCTAATACCAGAGTATATCAAGGTTGATGTGGAATGGTTTTGTGCTGTTACTGCAAGTATTTTGCTTGCAGACATCGACGGTAGTGGAATGCTGCAGATTGAGTAAACAAGCGGCTGGACTGCCTTTATTGATTTTTACATTTTATAAATTGCTAACTATGTTCCTCACACTGGAATGATTTACAGAAAGATGTTTTTCAGAAACATCTGCCCGCATTTTGTCAGTAATTTTCTGGAGACTTCTGAGTGTACAGATGATGGATTCAAATTGCAGACATAGTCAGGAAAAATCAAAAGTCACCCAAGCTTGAAGGTTGGCATTATGTCTGCAGGTTTTATGAGCATGTGACAGGGACACCCTGTGGTGTAAAGATAAAACCAATTAACAGATGAAATTCTGAAATACTTTAGAACTGAAAATGCAAAATCCTATAGGAAACATGCAGATGCAAATTTCCAAAGGGACTGCAAGCTAATAACACTGAGCAAATAATTGGGGTCATTGTTAATTCAATATTTTGGGGTCCTTTTGCAGTCATTGTTAATTCAATATTTTTATAAAATAGAAATTATTTTTCAAACATGAGGGGATTCATATAAATATTTTAAGTAGGTATAGGTTAGATACTGTTAAGTTTAATTGTTAGATCAAAATACTGGGGAAAGAGCGTTCACGTCACGGCTCTATATCCACCAATCATTCCACCACCACACACAAGAAGCACAAGAAGCGCAAGACAGACACCATCGTATGCAGATGCCGAGAAGTGTGTTCAGCTCTGGCTGAACAACTTCTAATCTTGTGTGTGGACTCGATAAAAAGAAGATCAAAATACTTAACCATCTAGGTGAAAGCATTTTAGTGTATTAATATCCTATGATGGATCAGGATGATTGTTCTTCCAGGTACTATGTGTCATTGAAGATGGTATGCTGTTGTATCTGGTCTGCCCCACACGCCTCCTCCTACTTACCCCTGGACCACTGACCTCACAGATGAGCACCACTCCATCATCTCGCAGAATCCACCTTTCCTTGATCATGGTTGCTGGCTTTGATTTGTCGTTTTGCACATCTTTCATTAATTTGCTCTATGCCCATTTTCATATCTCTCGTTTCCCCCTCCCTTGACTCTCGATCTGAAGAAGGGACTCAACCCTAGCAAAATAAAAGAGCAATTGAAAGTGGAATAGAGGAAGAACATGTTAAAAACCCCAGTCAATATGTAATTTTGGACCTGTAACTGAACATAATTTTGTTAGAAACAAGGAACTAAGGAACTGCAGGTGCTGGTTTGCAAATAAGGGTACAAAGTACTAGAGTAACTCAACGGGTCAGGCAGCATCTCTGGAGAACATGAATAGGTGATGTTTTGAGTCAAGAGCCTTCTTCAAACTAATTGTGTGTGTGTGGGGGTGGGGGAAGAGAAAAGGGGAGGGGCAGGACATAGCCTGGAAGGTAATAGGTTGATATAGATGAGGAGGGGTTTTGGATAGACATATGCTTGGATGGAGGTGAAAAGACAGAAGGTGTGAGACAAAAGGATTGAACTGTTCCAAATTGTGAATCTAGAGGAAAAGAATGCAAGTGATGTAGGTGAATGGGGAGTGGGAGGGGAGAAATATGTTCAAGCCCAAAATCCATCCTTGTTCTGTCTGGAGGAGGGGGAGCGGGAGCCAAACTACTGGACACAGAGACATGGGTGAGGGATGTATCTCTGACAACAGGGGGAGAAAAGCACATATACCAAAGAAAGAGGATATCTTAGCGGTCCTAGAATTATAAACCTCACCTTGGGAACATATACGGTGGAGACAAAGAAATTGAGAGTAAGGGATATTGTCTTTCCAAGAGGCAGGTATGGTGGGTCTAGATAACTGTGGGAGTTTTGTAGCTTTGTATTTGACGTCAGTCAATAGTCTGTCCCCTGTGATGGAGACAGTGATCAAGAAAGGGGAGAGAGGTCTCTGAGATAGACACCTCTCTCTCATTTTTTAGTTAAATTATCTCTCTAATTTTAAACATAGACATAGAAAACATAGAAAATTGGTGCAGGAGTGGGCCTTTCAGCCCTTCGAGCCAGCACCGCATTTCAATATGATCATCCAAAATCAGTAGCCTGTTCCAGCCTTTTCCCCATATCCCTTAGCCCTAAGAGCTGAATCTAACTCTCTATTTTGTCATATTTGCAAAAATAAAAGGCGAGTGTGGAATGATCATAATTCACAGATTTAGTTTGTGTATGGAAAATAAGTTCTTATTTTACCAAGCTGATATGATTTAGCAAAAGTACACTGGAAATAGCTACTTCAAGATAAATTAAGGTCAGAACAATAATTCATCAAGGAATGTATGAACTTTCAAACCAAGTGTGGTCATAAAAAGTAATGAACAAATTCTTAATTTGAAATCTCAATGGATATCAAAGGACAGATAGGACAGGATAAAACAAATAAGGAAACGTGACAGGCGCCAAGGAAGCAACATGGCGGAAATTTAAAAGAAAATTAAGAAGACAGAGAAGTGAAAAAATCAAAGAATGGGATAATAAAGGAAAGAATAGATTCCCAAAGTCATAAAAATTAATGTTGGAACTGAAGACAGGTGCACAATTCTAAATTGTTATTTTGAGTCGGCCTTCACAGGGAAGGGGGATAACAACTCCACTGATACTAAGAGGAAGGATGTGATATAATGGGAATTAAGAATTAATAAATTGCATTTGAGATTTTTGGATAGGCATTGGATATGCAGAGAATGAAGGGATATGGATTATGTGCAGGCAGGTCAGAGTTGGTCTTGGCATCATGTTTGGTACAGAAGTTGTTGGGCAATGGGCCTATTCTTGTGTTATACTGTTCCATATGAAATGCTTAATTTTAAGAGAGAAACGAGAGATTAAAGTTTTGCAAGTTTAAAAGTCAATAATTCCCACAGCTTCAATAAAATATACCCAGGCTCTTACAAGAAGTAACTGCAGATTCTGATTATCATTTTCCAATGTATTCTCTTTATTACATACATATGCCAGCCGATGGAAGGTCACAGATGCAATACTCATGTTAAAAAAGGAAGAAAGGGATCAAATGAGTCATTGGAGTCCAATAAACCTAATGCTAGTGGTGGACAGAGAGTGTGAATAAACCCTGAGGACTGCCTTTTTGATTGCCTTTTTAGTTTATTTTGGAGATACAGTGCGTCCTTTGGCCTACCGAGTCTGCACCGACCAGCGAATCCCGAACACTAACGCACACTAGGGATAATTTACAATTTCTCCAAGCCAATTAACCTGCAAACCTGTAAGTCGTTGGAGTGTGGGAAGAAACTCCCAAACTCTGTTCAGACATACAAACTCTACAGACAAGCACCTCTGGTTATAATCGAACCCGGGTCTCTGCTGCTGCAAGGCAGCAACTCTATCGCTGCGCCACAGAGCTGTCCATATAAGGTAGCTCACCTCATGGCAGACTTCCAGCTCGCGAAGGAGTGCAGATCAGTATAGCAATTTTGATGTAATTTTCAGAGCATTTGACAAAAACCATTTAATATTATTAAAAGAAAAGTTCAAGCTGAATGGATTTAAAAGAAGAATAACATACTTATTTCCAAGTTGGTTCAGTGGGAGGAAGTGCAGAGTGATGACTGACAGAAGTTATAGTGAGAGGAAGTCTATACCCAACAAGATTCTGAAGGAATCAGTTCTAGACCGTGTGCATCTTGCGGCACGGATCAATTATTTAGATTTGTATCTATGGAATATAATAATAACATTTGTCACTGATCTTTAGTTTAGCCTTCTTTAGAGATACAGTGCAGAAACAGATCCTTCAGCCCACCGAGTCAATGCCGACCAGCAATTCCTGCACATTAGCACTAATCTACACACACTACGGGCAATATACAATTATACCAAGCCAATTAACCAATGTACGTCTTTGGAGTGTGGGAGGAAACCGGAGATCCTAGAGAAAATCCACGCAGATCACAGGGAGAACATTGGAACTCCATACAGACCTATTGTCAGGATATTACCCGGGTCTCTGGTGCTCAAAGGCAGCAGCTAACACTATGCCATGGCACTGCCCCTGGATAGTGCAGTCATTAAAGAAGTATGAAGTTCTGCACTGCAGGCAGACAATGATAGACTGGTTAGGTGGAAGAAATTGGCAAATAGAATTCGATCTTATAACTATATAACCATATAACAATTACAGCACGGAAACAGGCCATCTCGACCCTTCTAGTCCGTGCTGAACACGTATTCTCCCCTAGTCCCATATACCTGCGCTCAGACCATAACCCTCCATTCCTTACACATCCATATAACTATCCAATTTATTTTTAAATTATTAAAACGAATCTGCCTCCACCACCTTCACTGGAAGCTCATTCCACACAGCCACCACTCTCTGAGTAAAGAAGTTTCCCCATGTTACCCCTAAACTTATGTCCCTTAATTCTTAAGTCACGTCCCCTTGTTTGAATCTTCCCTACTCTCAGTGGGAAAAGCTTATCCACGTCAACTCTGTCTATCCCTCTCATCATTTTAAAGACCTCTATCAAGTCCCCCCTTAACCTTCTGCGCTCCAAAGAGTAAAGCCCTAACTTGTTCAACCTTTCTCTGTAACTTAGTTGCTGAAACCCAGGCAACATTCTAGTAAATCTCCTCTGTACTCTCTCTATTTTGTTGACATCCTTCCTATAATTAGGCGACCAAAATTGTACACCATACTCCAGAATTGGCCTCACCAATGCCTTGTACAATTTTAACATTGCATCCCAACTTCTATACTCAATGCTCTGATTTATAAAGGCCAGCACACCAAAAGCTTTCTTTACCACCCTATCTACGTGAGATTCCACTTTCAGGGAACTGTGCACAGTTATTCCCAGATCTCTCTGTTCACCTGCATTCTTCAATTCTCTACCATTTACCTTGTACGTCCTATTTTGATTTGTCCTGCCAAGATGTAGCACCTCACACTTATCAGCATTAAACTCCATCTGCCATCTTTCAGCCCACTCTTCCAACTGGCATAAATCTCTCTGTAGACTTTGAAAATCTACTTCATTATCCACAACCCCACCTATCTTAGTATCATCTGCATACTTACTAATCCAATTTACCACACCATCATCCTGATCATTGACAAACAACAGTGGACCCAACACAGATCCCTGTGGCACCCCACTAGTCACTGGCCTCCAACCTGACAAATAACCATCCACCATTACTCTCTGGCATCTCCCATTCAGCCACTGTTGAATCCATCTTGCTACTCCACCATTAATACCCAACCATTGAACCTTCTTAACCAATCTTCCATGAGGAACCTTGTCAAAGACCTTACTGAAGTCCATATATACAACATCCACTGCTTTACCCTCATCAATTTCCCGAGTAACCTCTTCCAAAAATTCAAGAAGATTAGTCAAACATGACCTTCCAGGCATAAATTCATGTTGACTGTTCCTAATCAGACCCTGTTTATCCAGATGCTTATATATATTATCTCTAAGTATCCTTTCCATTAATTTGCCCACCACTGACGTCAAACTAACAGGTCTATAATTGCTAGGTTTACTCTTGGACCCCTTTTTAAACAATGGAACAACATGCGCAGTACGCCAATCCTCCGGTACTATTCCCGTTTCTAGTGACATTTGAAATATTTCTATCATAGCCCCTGCTATTTCTACACTAACTTCCCTCAATGTCCTAGGGAATATCCTGTCCGGACCTGGAGACTTATCCACTTTTATATTTCTCAAAAGTGTCAGTACTTCCTCTTCTTTGAATCTCATAGTTTCCATAGCTACTCTACTTGTTTCCCTTACCTCATATAATTCAATATCCTTCTCCTTGGTGAATACCGAAGAAAATAAATTGTTCAATATCTCCCCCATCTCTTTTGGCTCTGCAGATAGCTGTCCACTCTGACTCTCTAATGGACCAATTTTATCCCTCGTTATCCTTTTGCTATTAATATAGCTGTAGAAACCCTTTGGATTTACTTTCACCTTACTTGCCAAAGCAACCTCATATCTTCTTTTAGCTTTTCTAATTTATTTCTTAAGATTCTTTTTACATTCTTTATACTCCTCAAGCACCTCATTTACTCCATGCTGCCTATAAATATTGTAGATCTCTCTCTTTTTCCGAACCATGTCCAATTTCCCTTGAAAACCATGGCTCTTTCCAATTTTTACTATTTCCTTTCAACCGAACAGGGACATAAAGATTCTGTACTCTTAAAATTTCACCTTTAAATGTACGCCATTTCTCTTCCACATCTTTCCCATAAAACAAACTGTCCCAATTTACTCCTTTTAAATCCTTTTGCATCTCCTCAAAGTTAGCCTTTCTCCAATCAAAAATCTCAACCCTAGGTCCAGTTCTGACCCTCTCCATAATTATATTGAAACTAATGGTATTGTGATCACTGGTCCCGAACTGTTCCCCAACGCATACCTCTGCCACCTGACCCGTCTCATTTCCTAACAGGAGGTCCAGCACCGCCCCTTCTCTAGTAGGTACTTCTATGTATTGCTGCAAAAAACTATCCTGCACACATTTTACAAACTCCAACCCATCCAGCCCATTTACAGAATGTGTTTCCCATTCTATGTGTGGAAAATTGAAATCTCCCACAATCACTACCTTGTGCTTACTACTAATATCTGCAATCTCCTTACATATTTGCTCTCCCATTTGGCGGTCTATAATACACCCCCAGAAGTGTTGCTACCCCTTTCCCATTTCTCAGTTCCACCCAAATAGCCTCCCTAGACGAGCCCTCTAATCTATCCTGCCAAAGCACTGCTGTAATATCTTCCCTGATAAGCAATGCAACACCTCTACCTCTTGCCCCTCCAATTCTATTAAATCTGAAACAACGAATTCCTGGAATATTTAGTTTCCAATCACAGCCCTCCTGCAACCATGTTTCACTGATCGCCACAACATCATACTTCCAGGTATCAATCCAGGCTCTAAGTTCATCCACCTTTCTTACAATGCTCCTAGCTTTAAAATATACACATTTAAGAAACCCACCCTCCCTTATTCTCTGTTTATTGTCTTTTTCTTCTCTCTCCCCTACATTTTGGGTCAGAGTGCTACCATTCTCTGCCTCCTGCCTCACACACTGACTGCTAGCTTTCCCAATTTGAGTTCCTCCCCCCAACCATACTAGTTTAAAGTCTCCCCAGTAGCCTTTGCAAATCTCCCCACCAGGATATTGGTCCCCCTCGAGTTCAAGTGCAACCCGTCCTTTCTGTACAGGTCGCACCTTCCCCAAAAGAGGTCCCAATGATCCAGAAACTTGAATCCATACCCACTGCACCAGTCCCTCATCCACTCATTTATCCTCCACCTCACTCCATTCCTACTCTCACTGTCGTGTGGCACAGGCAGTAATCCTGAGATTGTTACCTTTGCAGTCCTTCTCCTTAACTCTCTACCTAACTCCCTAAATTCTTCTTTCAGGACCTCTTCTCTTTTTTTACCTATGTCATTGGTACCTATATGTACCACAACCTCAGGCTCCTCTCCCTCCCATTTCAGGATTTCTTGGACACGTTCAGACACATCCCTGACCCTGGCACCAGGGAGGCAAACTACCATCCGGGTCTCCTGTCTGCGTCCACAGAATCGCCTATCCGACCCCCTGACTATAGAGTCCCCTATTACAATTGCCCTCCTCTTCTTTTCCTTACCCTTCTGAGCAACAGGACCGGTCTTTGTGCCCGAGGCCCGGCCGCTGTCGCTGCCCCCAGGTAGGCTGTCTCCCGGACCCTTAATCAAACATGAGTATTTATTTTCAAGGTGTACAGCCACCGGGGTACTCACCAGGCCCTGCCTCTGCCCGTTGCCCTTCCTAACTGTGACCCAGTTTTCTGCTTCCCGTGGTCTTGGAGTGACCACCTCCGTGTAACTCCTCTCTATGACCTCCTCGCTCTCCCTGAGCAGGCAGAGGTCATCGAATTGCTGTTCCAGGTTCCTAACACGGTCCCTTAGGAGCCCCATCTCGACGCACCTTGCGCAGATGTGGACATCTGGAGGGCACTCAGACTCCATGACCTCCCACATCTGACATCCTGACATCTTGAAATCTGTGTGGAGATTCAGGAAAGGAAAATAAGACCTGGGTATACTGTATAAGGCATCTATTCAATTTTAAGACCTGTGGTTGTTAAGGGCTGTGGACCCTAGTGTGTATGTACACAGATCCCTGAAAATAGTAGGAAGGGTTGATATGATTGTTCGCAACCTAAATGGAATACTTGACATAATAGACATCAAGGGTCACAGTGCAAGACCAGGGGAATTATGTTGCAAATGGATAAAACACGTGGTTTATACAGTTAGATTTGCAGATCTTGTCACCATGATGTGGGAAGGATATGACTACACTGGACAGGGCACAGTAAAAACTTATTACAATGTTGTTGGGACTGGTGAACTATAGATACGAAGAGAGAATGGTTGTTAGATTTGTTTTCACTGGAAAGCAATAGACTGCGTGGAGATTTAACTGAGGTGTATAAAATCATAAAAACTTAGAAAGGATGGAGAGACAAAGCTGCTTCCTGTTGTAGCGTGGGCAATAACCGGGATGCAAACATTTAGGTTAATTAATTGAACGCCGAGGAAATAGTTGCAGATATTTTGTACACTGTGCAGTGTGTCTTGAGAGAACAGTGCAGGCAGAATCCTCACCAACTTTAAAAACTATCTGGATGGACACTTAATGAACCATAACTCACAGGGCAAAGTGGAATTAAATCAAAGTGCTTCTTTTATTGGCCAACAATGGACCAATGGATGAAATGGCTTCCTTTTCTGCTGTAATTATTCATGATATTATGGAGATTGTTTACCTTGACCTAGAATTAAGTATACCTTCAGCAAAAACATTGAGAATCCTGAAGGTTTAAGAAGAAACTGCAGATGCTGGAAAATCGAAGGAAGCCAAAAATGCTGGAGAAACTTAGCGGGTGAGGCAGCATCTAGGTGAGGCAGCATCTAGAATCCTGAAGGATTTCTTTTGACTGAACTGGTATTTTGGATTTTCCACAATTGAACTATTTTATCCGTGTTTAGGGAGCATAATGTAATATGTAACTGTTGCTGTTATTAGTCCAGAAGGTGTATTTGCTTTCCTATATGAGGTAAGCAGTAGAAGATTAATGGTCATATTTGCATAAATTTAGCACCGCATATTGTAAATTGCAAGTGGCATCTACAAAGCATACATTTTTATATGTGCAAATAAATCTACTTATTGAGCAGACATTACAGTTCATAGGAATTCTTGGTAAAGGTTACTTATGTTACTTGCAAATATTGTGAACCTGAGATTGTTTCCATTAGCTAAACCGAAGTGAATGCATGAGTAAGTAAAGACTCAAGTTGGGCTGCTCACTGCACAGTGGGTGCTAACCGGTGATCTGTTTTTTGCTGCCTTATGTCACCACATTTAGCAATAAGTACTATTCCCTTCAAATTTTGTCCAACCTATTTTGCATTTCTTGAGCCATTTACAATACAATACAATACCGTTTATTGTCATTTGAACCTCAAATGAAGTTCAAACGAAATTTGGTTTCTGCAGTCATACAACAAGAAAAAAAAGCAAGACACCCAATTAACACAATTTACACAAACATCCATCACAGTGAATCTCCTCCTCACTGTGATGGAAGGCAAAGTCATTGCCTCTCCCCTGTTTTCCATTCTTCTCACGATGCTAAAGCCCCCGACGGGCGATGGCAAGTCCCGTGGCCATTAAAGCCGCGCAGGGCGATGTAAGGCCCCGCTCCAGGTCGTTTTCAACCCCGCAATTCGGGCGGGAGAAGTTGCCGTTGCGGGAGCTCTGAAAAGCGGTCTCCCACCAGGGACCAGCGAGCTCCCGATGTCACCGTCCACCGGGCCTGCGGCTGGAGCCTCCGAAGCTCTGAAGTCGGGTCGCAGCCGCGCGCCACCATAGCTCTCCACGCTCCGAAGCCGGCCAGCTCCACGATGGTGAGTCCACAGGCTCCGCGACTGGCGCCCCAAGGTCGTTCCGGTTGGAGACCGCTCCACGGTGCTAGGCCCCAACGACAACGGTGACCCGACAGGGAAAAGGTCGGGTTCCCCGTACAGGGAAGAGATTTAAAAGTTTCCCCGCCCCCCACATATTCACAGCTGAATACAATATATAAACCACAACCAAACTATACACTCAACAGGGCAAAAATAAAAAAAAGACGGACGGACTGCGGAGACCGCTGCCGCGAGGTGCCGCCATCTTCTTAATCTCTAATGGGTTTCTGAATCTGAGACCTGGAGGTAAATTAGAAATGTGAAGGTCCGGAGCAGGGTGGCGCAGCGGTGGAGTTGCTTCCTTACAGCGCCAGAGACCTGGGTTCGATCCTGACTCCAGGTGCTGTCTGAACAGCATTTGTACGTTCTCCCTGTGACCACATGGGTTTTCTTTGAATGGTCCAGTTTCCTCCCACATTCTAAAGATGTACAGGTTCGTAGGTTAATTGGCTTCTGTGAATTATTCTCAGTATGTTTGATGGTGCTATTGTATGAGGTGATCTTTAGTCGGCACGGACTCGGTGGGCCGAAGACCTGTTTCCGCATTGTACCTCACTAACGTCTCTAAAATCCAACACTGATTCATAGGGTAGCCAAATTAGCACTTTCCCCGAGCCTGTTATATGCCTCAGAATATTTGCTGCAATATTAATGCCTCAGCATTCTAAAGATTTACTTTGAATCACAGCACTGAGTTTAATTAGCAGCCTCAGGCAATTCGTCAGAAGCAGGAAATTAAACAAAGGGGGTTAATTGTAGAAAGGTGAAAAGAGTGTAAATATCCATGCAGTTTGAAAGTAGTCTATTTTGGTCTTCATTTCTGATTGGCATAATAAGAATTTGCAGTGAGATGTTAAAGCTGGGACATCTGTAGGCTCAGCACTCGTGCTGATGAGACGTAATATATGTGGGTCAGTCCTTGAACCAGATCTATTGAAGGTGTAGTGGGATGGCTGATGTCCATTGACAGGTTGTTAACTTAGAGAAAGGGCACATAGGTTCCCAGATGTAGTACTGGAAGTGTCATGGGAGTGGTCCAGATGAGGAGGCATCTTGCAGGCAAGGAGAGGTCTGACTCCCTTCCAGTCCTTCGCTCCTGCAGTAGTCAGTGAAACTCTGTCATTTCTTCTTTTGTCGAAAAAAGTCAGCAAGGGAAAAATTCAAAGGATTTGTGCAAAATGGCTATTTACAGAAACATTGAAGATGCTTTGAAGAAAGAAATGATTAAATCCCATCACCTCATCTCCTGTGGTATCACATTTGTGGTGAGCTGAATGATGATGGTAGTCTGAACATCGTGTATGACAGCTTAAAACCATCAGGTAAGCTTTTGGTGCATGAATTAATTGTCTTGGTGACCCAATGTTCTGTCGCCTTGCTGCAAAACAAAGCCTTCATTACTGATTTTTTCATGTCCACATACCTTGTCAAGTGACACCTAATTTAGTACTCACTGAAAATAATATTTGTTGACAGCTTTTTAGATGAAAACTAGATAATGTGTGAAAATGAAAAGGGTATGCACAAATCTCATCTTTCTGATTGGAATCCCTGCAGTCAACTTCTCAATTGGCTACTCTTCCTTCACATACAGAATAACAATCTTGCTCAGACCCAGTTACCCAAACATCTGATGTGTGGAAATACTGATAGACTTTAAACCAGAATCTTCTATCTCCAATCTTATCTTGGTCCCCAAAATGCATTTTTGTGGAAAATAATAACATACCAGTAAAGTGAGCAATGTGAGTGACAAGTGGAGATATCAGTGACATCAATCAGAACTGAGTAAAAAACAACTAGAAGCTAAGGTAACACCCATGAATAATAAATTCATGTGGAGATTTATGATAGCATGCTGTTCAAAGAAATCCCTGGGAAACACAGAATTGTTTTAATCTATTCATTGATAGAATTGATAATGTAATAAAGATGATTTCCCAATCCCACTTTCTCAACCTAATCCCTTGCAATATTTGTTGATGCTACCTCCATGTACTATGGTTATTTTGTTGTTGTTCATTACTTGTTCCCAATTAAGACAAATATAGCTAGTCTGTGGTGTTGCAATGTGCATGGAGGTAGGTGACTAGATCAATCGAAGCTCAAATGTTCCTTTCACACAGGTGACAGGTGACAGGTGTAAGGGATGTTGTAGCATCACTAGTCCATGACTTTTGAGATTCTCTTTTACTCTTTTCCTCCTCCATTGTAGTTTCCTCATTTGAGCAAGGACTGTATTTTCTACTGGTACACCAGTCAGGAAGATCCAGTGCTGTTGTTCCTAATGGTATATGTCAATGGTGAAACTCTTCAAGGTATTGGAATATTATTATTGTAATGTACTTAGATGCAGTGAAAAGCTTTCTTTTGCATGCTATCCAAATAAATTATACCATACATGAGTACATTAGGTAGTGCAAAAGAAAAAATAAACAATGTAGAATATATTGTCACAGCTAGAGAGAAAGTGCTTTATGTAAGAAATTCTGAAAATTATAAGGAAGATGATGATTAGTTTGTAATATGTTTGACCCAAATGCTTGTGTACTGGGGAAGCATGATGGGACAAGGCTAACAGTGAAGGGAATTTCTGTAAAAGCCCTGTCCCACGGTACGAGTTCATTCAAGAGTTCTCCCCTAGTTTGCCCTGATTCGAACACGGAGATTTACGCTAATGGCCGCTCGTGGGTACTTGGGGCTCTCGTGGACATTTTTCAAAATGTTGAAAAATCTTCACGAGTCTTCCCGAGCTTACCTGCCGTTAGGGAGTCTTCCCGAGTACCTGCCGTTAGTGTTACGAGCCGCTAAGAGATGTCCCCAAGCTCCGATGTACCCGCTACGTTCATGCTGTGCTTACCACGAGTTTGATTTTTTTTTAAACTTGGGAGAGCTCTTGAATGAACTCGTACAGTGGGACAGGGTGGGACAGGGCCATTAAATATATTTATCATGGTATTTAGGTTCCACAGCATGTTTAAATAAACATTGGAAACATGTTTAAATAAACATTGTAAACTAAGCCGAGGGCAATAAAACTGATCAAATAGTGACTTTTATTGTGCCAATTTGTAAGTGCTTTTCTAAAAAGCAAGGAACATAAGGTTAAAGACGACTTTGTGGAAAGACAAAGATGAAAGGCTACAGGGACATTGATCAATGATGAATTATTTCAAAAATGTAGAATCCACACGTAACCATTGTGTTGTGAGAATATTAAAATGCAATGGGCGCTATGAAACTTTAAGACTCTTTGGGATCTCTTAGAATGTTTCCCAGTGTGTACCGGAATAAAGGGACTTGTTTGTGAAACTCACCACAGCTCTCTCTATGAGATTCTTTGTGACTGTTCCTATCTGAGCCTAATTATGAGGGCAACTGAATCCCATGTGAACACCAGATTCAGGGTACACAAAAATGCTGGAGAAACTCAGCGGGAGCGAAGGAGATAGGCAACTTTTTGGGCCGAAACGTCTGAAGAAAGGTTTCAGCCCGAAACGTTGCCTATCTCCTTCGCTCCATAGATGCTGCTGCACCCGCTGAGTTTCTCCAGCATTTTTGTGTACCCTCGATTTTCCAGCATCTGCAGTTCCTTCTTTAACACCAGATTCAGGGTGCAGGTTCAACACAAAATTCCCTCCAACAGATTTTAAAAAGTCCAAAGACAGCAATAAGATAGAATGGAAGATCAGGAATGCATCCTTAGGATAGAAGAGTTATGTTCCAGGCTTGATAGCAGCAGGGAAGAAGGTGTTGAATCTGGTGCGACATGATCTGGTGAAAATGTTATATCTTCTGCCCAACAAGGGAGAAGAAATTGTAAAATTGTTAAGAAACATTGGAGACATGCCAACTTTCCTTAGCCTTCTGAAGAAATAGCGTCGTTGATGTGCTTTCTTGGCTTGGTTATCAATGTGGTTGGACCAGGACAAATTGCTGGTGATGGTCACACCAAGGACTTTAAGGGATGCTCAGAATGAGACTTTGAATCTTTTTTCCTGTCCACCACGTGACCACTTGCCCTCCGTCACCTCTCCATAAAGCAGCTGCTTTTGTGATTTGTACCAGACATTCCTCTGGTGTGTCCTTCCCACCTGATCTGTGAATGTTTAATTGCTGGGGTGGTTTGTATGGGACAGAATCTGAGTGTGTGGGGCCTTGCCACTTGAGTGAAGTATTCTACTCTATAGCAGTGTACGAGTGAGCTACTTGACCTTTGATGCATTTGGGTCCCAGCATGGCAGCTGGGGCGTTATGAATGTAAATAACAAAATAAATCTGTAATTTAAAACAAAAAATAGCTTTAATGATGGTAAACTGGAAACTCAGCTGAAGTTAAATTATTAGCTATTGGGTAGAGAATTGGCTTCATAGTGGGAAGCAGATGGGATAGTGTAGTGGCGCTGTGTTTTGCAAATCTAATGATCCGGGTGCTGTCTGTGTGGAGTTTCCATATTCTCCCTTTAACTACATGGGTTTCCTTTGGGTGCTCTGGTTTCCAGCCACATCTCAAAGACGTGCAGGTTGGTAGGTCTACTCTAAATTGTACTTGGCATGTGTATGAGCGGTAGAATCTGGGGGTGCGGTGCTGGATTGGATGGGAATGTGGGGAGGATCGTTTACAGTAGCGGAGGAATGAGATAGCTCGGCGCAGACTCAAGAGGCCGTGTTGTCTGGACATATGGAAATGTGTGCTGAATGATGCTTAAAAAAACATTAATAAAATCAAATACCTAGAAATTGGAGTTCATAGGCTTTTGGCATCCAACATACACGCTGAGTGTAATGCTGATGCCTAATCTTCTTTCCCAAAAATAGTTTGTGAAATTGGACAAAAATGTTAAATGCATCAACTGTAACTTCGTAAGTGAAAATGAAAGCTAAAGTAACAAGCATGAAAGATCAATGCCCGTGTGTCTCTGTATATGTTTATGGTAACCTGCTGTTCAGAAATCCCGAAATGGTATCAACTCTGTTGTTTAACGAAAACACAATCTGTGTGGATCCTACTGGGAGCAGCGTGCAGCACTGACAGCTGCTGTGTCGTTACCACACCGAGCACCAGCAACGAAGCCTGTGCTTCAATGCTCACCCATGGACACCAGCACACAGCAGCAGTAAAGGCTACAATGGTTGGGATGGAATATGTGATGGAGGGAGGACATGCCATACCCCTTCATGTCCGGGAGCCTACACCTCACAGCCCATGCAATTAACTGGCTCAATCTTTCCCCTTGTCATCGTGATACAGAGGAAAATTGTTCCCACACCACTGCGGATTGCAGGCTGATCACAAGGACAGTGATCACAGCCGGCAACTCGCAAGTGGTTGAAGGAAAAATGCCCACAATCAGTGATGGAACAACACAGGTTAATTCATCACTGTGATTGAGATGCGGTTGCAAGACATTGACGTGACAATCCATTGTGCTACTGATGTGATGTGCTTCTAGTGAGTGAATGGCGGAGGCCATAGGTTTTTCTCCAATGGTCCAATTCCTTTCGTCGGTGAAGGGACAGTGTCCTGCGGGACTCATGACACCATTAGCTGTGCAACCGATGCTACTTTGATGTAATCAGTACTTATGTGCATTGCGCACTGACGTACCTGTGCCAATTTCCAGATGGGCACGAAGTAACCCAATCTAACATGCGGAAATAATGATTTAATGCATAATTTGCACGTCGAAATTGTGCATAAATGCATCCCATTTCGTGGTAGTACTGATTAAATGGAATGACAGCTCAGGGGTCAGATATCTGAAGGCAGCATGGATAAACCTTCCTTTCATGCACTGCATAAACTGTACAAATAATGCATAAGCATATCCCGTGACTGAGGTTTACCGATTAAACCAAATGTATTTCTAAAAATTGCAAATAACTATCAGACGTCTGTTTTATTTATGTGTTCAAGAAGGAACTGCAGATGCGGGAAGATCGAAGGTACAGTTTGAACGGCCTTATGTCTATTGGTACAGTAATTGACAAGGCTGTTTTCTTATTTCTGGATGTAACTGGCCCACATTCAGAAGCAGCAATCTGTCTTTGTCCCCAAACATGAAATGCATGCATTAGTTTTCCCTTGCTTTAGTGGTTCCTGGGGATGCAGGATTACTTGCTTTCACTGCAGATTTGTGGGTTGTGAGGTGGCTGATGAGGATGAGATGGGTATCTCCGACTCTTCCACACACGACAAGAGGTGGCTGATGTTTTAGTTTAGAGATACAGCACGGAAACAGACCCTTTGACGCACTGAGTCCGCGCTGACCACCGATCCCCGCACACTAACACTATCCTACATTAGGGACAATTTACAATGTTACCAAGCCAATTAACCTACAAACCGGTAGGTACTCGTGGCATTAAGTAGGTTGGGGGATTTTTCGAGCCTGATGAAAAATGTCCACGAGTAAAAAAGTTTGTGAATTAAGTCGTGAAAGTGGGACAGGCCCTTTAGGATAGAGGTGTTCATGAGACATTGTGGATAGTGTGTGCTGCAGTGACTTTGGGCACATGAGTTGTGAAGAATTCCTGAGTGTGTAACCTCAGTCCTGTGATAATTCCTCTAGATTACTGGAACCTCAGATTCACAGATGTGTTGCCCAGGTTAGGCTAATAGCATCTGTCCTCCCAACCGCCCACTCTACCATTGTCCTTGCTATTGCCTGTCATTAAACCAGCCTATGATGAAAATGTAATAAGTGCTGGAAATACTCAGCCGGTCAGGCAGCATCTGGAGAGAGAGAAGCAGAGTTAATCTTTGAGGTAGATCAACTGTCTGTATTTCAGATTTCTAGCACCTACATTGTTTTGCTGGGTTGCCAGGCACAAAGCTGCACAGGGTGAGTGTGTTCAGCCACATGTAGCCAGCATCCTTCACTCTAAGCCAGTCATCTCTGACCAGCCATATTGGGAGCTCCTGGTGTGAGCACCAAGCAGAGCAAAGATGCGGAATGCAGGTGTTAGGGAAAAGGAAAAATAGTTGATGCAATAAATTTCATTGATATTTACATAAAATCTGTTGAAAGCATTTGTGTGATGTAGTTCGGTTTTTGATGACAGGATGTTGATGATGCTGTATAGAGGAAGGGTAAAATGGCGACTGCAATCAATGTAGTTTCAAGCAAAACCTTTTGACCTGTCACTTCAATCAGTAATATCTGCTGAGAATAGGTGTGCCTTTCTGTCCAAGTTCATCCGCTTGCATTTTCTGAGTACAGTCTCAC